>NC_053142.1:46294900-46400197 GCF_016808335.1 Panicum virgatum | reverse complement strand
CCTCCCCCCATCGACGTAAGCAATGGCGCCACCGCCGCCGGCTCTTGCTTTTTCCTTTTTTTTCTTAATTATATCCAATGTTTTTCTACTATTTCTAGTATTTAATTATGTAGTGAATAATGTGTAATTTCTAGTTTGTAATTTCTATTTGTACTATTATTATGTAGTGAATAATTTAGTATAGAGAGAAGAATTTAGATAGAGAGAATGTCGAGAATTTAGTATAATGAAAAGAATAATTTCTTTTTAATTTTGCAGTGAATAATGTACATGTCAATGTCAATTATTGTTACTTTTTTTTACATGTGTAATTTAGATGTACATGTATTCAAAGACTTCAATTTATTGTAAATATACATGTATTTAAAGACTTAAATTTATTGTAAATGGACATATATTTAAAGACTTCAATTTAAATATACATGTATTTAAATACTTAAATTTGTTGTAAATGAACATGTATTCAAAGACTTCAATTTATCAAGATCCTCTGTAACTCATTACATGTATTCCATGTGTACTTTAGATTGATTTAAATTAATTCTGGAGCTCGAACACCTCGACGCTTTAAATTTAGAGTGCGGCCCCCTAATGCGTTACTAACACACTCACACACTCTCTCTGACACACACTAACACACACACACACTCACACACACAGACACAGACACACACACACACACACAAACACCTCGACGCTTTAAATTTTGACCACGGCCCCCTAACGCGTTACTAACACACTCACACACACACACTCTCTCTCTCTCTCCTCACACACACACTCTAACAATACCAACACTAATTGACACTTAGGGTTTCAGTTAACAATGGATCCATATGATGAGGAGACTGCCGCAAAGTACATGATGGATGCTATAAACGAAGATACAAGGGTCAACGCCGCTGAACAATTCGGTGCCGAAGAGACCCGCACAGCGGATTCGTTCCTGAATATGTCCGGAGATGGCAGTGACGGGGATGATGACTTCACCCCAACGCCCGCTCAGCAGCCCGTTCTAGTACGTATCTTAATTATGCATCGAAGTCGTGCTCTTTACGTTCCAGTATCATGGCATTTATTAATATATCTTTTGTTACATTAGTCGTGCTCTGCATCGAAGTTGAAAGGGAGACGCCGTCCGACCAAAAAACTTGAGGGAAGATAGGTCGTCACAGAAGTGGACGCAGAGGGCTGTCCATGTGCTCCAGAGGCTGCTAGCACAAGTTTGTCGCACAATGTGGGGTTGTTGTTCGGACGAGAATTCCGAGCACCACAAGACTCCTGGAAATCAAGCAATCCAGAAGAACAACAACACGCTGTGCCTCCACACCAAAAGGAAATGCTGTGGACAGAACTGAAGGATATGTTCACATTTCCGGAAGGAGTCAATGAAGAACTTGTGAAGCAGTGTGCCTTGAAGAAGATGGCCCTTGCATTTGCAACATTCAAGAAAAAGTTGTTCTCTAATTACATCAAGAAGGATAAGGAACCAGAGTGGAACGATTTTCCTCAAGTTAAACCTTACTGGGAGGACTTCAAACAGTACAAGCTATCTGAGGAAGCACAAGAAAAATCTAAACATGCCAAAAGGAATGCGGGAAATAAAAGTACAGCCACCACCTTGGGGCAGGTGGGTACAAGAAGGCAGTAAAGAAATGGCAGAAGACGGAGCAAGACCTTATGGATAGAGGCATCCGGCCGGTGACTTGGGAATAGCCGGATAGATCGAAGTGGTGGTTATTGCTAACGGTGTGACACACAACCCAACGGATGGAACTTTGGTCGTGCCTGGGAATATGGAAGAAGTGGCCCGCGATCTAGTCACTGCAATAGATGAGGCAAAACAAGGAACATTCCAGCCTCAAAGGGAGAACGATGAGCTGATCATGGCGTTAAAGAATCCTGAACACCCTGGACGAGCCCGCGGCATCGGCGTGGTCTCATGGAAAGTTGTTTGGGCCGGAGATAGCTCATATAAGACTCATTGAAGGAGCAAGGCTGAACAGGACGAGAAAAATCCGTGCTATACAAGAAGAGATGAATAAAAAGTTGCGTCACTGGAATCTCAGATGGACGCAAGGGTCAATCAGGCAGATGGCAGCAGGCTCTGGGCTAAAGGACCATCGGTGCCCCGCAGGCGTCGGATGTTGTGATAAGCCCGGCCGATCAGCGACGCAGCAGTTGTGCATCCACGGTGGCGCCCGATGTACAAGCTGAGCACTCTAGATTGACGCACCAGCACCAGAGCAGCAGAGGTACCCAGTCGATGATATCACCATTCCAACAACATGCGAGCTCCATGTGCGAGTAAAGAATATATCTGTTCAGGTAGCACACGGGTCTGCCCTACTCGTGAATCCTGCTAGTACAATTCATGGAATTGCCGATACCCCCTGGCTATGCCTCCGTCACAGTCAAGAAGATAGTTGAACCGACCCATATTATTGAGAATCTCGAGCTCAATTTTGTTGGAGGTGATGGAGAGAAGACGTTGGGAGACGCACTACACGGGATTGTTCTATGGCGCAAGGCCGACATCAAACTGACTGCGAACAACAAGGCTCCTATGGATCCGCCTCCCTCAGCACCATCTCCGCTCGACTATGGTAATGTTGATCGCGATCCATCTCCCTCACCTGAGCAGAGGGGCCGGTAGTACTCCAACTCCTCTGCCACCGGAAGGAAAAGGAAAGAAAAAGATAGCATCCCTCCCACTGCCTGGACCCACAAACAAGAAGCAGAAAAGGGTTGAAAAGAAGATAGGCCATAAGAAGAAATTAGCTTATGAGCTGACCCAAGAGGAAGTTGACGAGGAAGTGGATCGCGAGGTGAAAGAACATTTAAAACCTAAAGTCCAAGAGAAGAGGGTACCGGTAGATCGAGAAATAGCAGTCAAGGTCTACTCATGCTTGAACAACCCACCAGGACCGAAACAACTACCCTCGGACTTTGATCGCACGCTGATAAAGGCATAGCATGAGAGAAAAGAAAGAAATGTGGAAAGACTGTTCCTCAGCTTGGCTCAGTACAGAATCAACTCGATCCCCTCATGGTGGGGAGGCAATCAAATGAAGCAGAGGCAAAATTTCTTCGCGAAACAGGATTCACGCTTGATCAGGCAGCGGGGACGTCAGATATCCCAATTGCTGAAGTTGTTGCTCATCCATTCAAGCTTGGGAAACCTCTTGTCACTGAGGAGGACGAGATCAAACTAGGCACACAGATGTTCAATTTACAGTGATGGTACATGCGCATGTCCAACGAAGAAATGAATATGTTTGGAGTTAACTATCGCGACCATGATTTCTATCGTGGGGAGGACGACTTCTGGGTCTACTTCGAAGATCTATGTGCCATATATCATCGACAAGCCCTAGACGTATCTATCGTCACCATTTGGGTTCTGTAAGTATCAAAAAAATTTAGATTGTCATCAACGTAAATAACTCTGTGCACTTCATAATTTGTATTTATCATTCAGTATGGAGCTTCAAAGATGCCGGAAAGAAGGATGGCATCATCAGGTGGGCTTCATGATGCCGTTGATAATCAACCAGAAAACTCTTAATGACAACTACAAGGAGACGTGTCAAAACATGTACCTTGCCCTGATGCGCCAACATTACAAATCCTATATAATGATACCCTACAACTATAGGTAAGTCCTAGTCGAGTAAAACCTCTTTTATATTCCTAAATAAATGCTAAGTCTAATATGGTTGTGTATATATCTGCAGTTATCATTGGGTTTTGCGCATAATTTGCTTGGAGAGCGGCAATCTTACAGTGTTTGACTCCATGAGGTGCCCACAGTCTGCAATCCAACACTTCTTAGACCCATTGAACAGGTAAGTACAATGTGCACATATCGAATCCTTTTCAATTTTACATCAATTATTCAACATCCAAGTAAATTTCCTGCATAGGGTGTGGAAACAATTTGTAAAGAAGAACAAAGGAGTCGGTGGAGGGAAGACGCAATTGGATGTTAGAATGGATTTTCCGGTATGTTGGGTCGCGCCCAATTCTCTAAGTAATATCAATTGTTCTGCATAGGCGTAGACAAATATAGAATAACTGCTTTATTTCTTTTACAGTGTGCGAGACAACAACAAGAAACTGATTAATGTGGGTACTATGTATGCGACTACATACATGGTCTAGTAGAATGCGGGAAAGAAACTTTGGAGGATGCCAGAGTATGTCCATACCGTTCTCAACTCTATTCAATTCAACAAGGAACTGATTAATGTGGGTACTATGTATGCGACTACATACATGGTCTAGTAGAATGCGGGAAAGAAACTTTGGAGGATGCCAGAGTATGTCCATACCATTCTCAACTCCGTTCAATTAATTATACTAACGTGGTGAATTAATATATATCCATCTTTTCAAAAATGATAGATGTTGCGAATCTACATGGAATCTTTGCCTGTTGATCGGATTAACGCCGTGTGCGAGCAGCTCGCAGGATTCATTGTGAAGGAGATCCTGGATCCTAGAGGCGAGTTCTTCCATGACGGACACATCAATAGAGGGTCCCCTTGAAACTCTTTAGGGATTAGTAACTGTAGTAAAAACATGACACATGACTTGTATATTTGTAAATATTTTTAAACATGATGTCTTGTTGTTTACATATTTGTATATATATTGTAATTGCTAGCTAACTTAACTAAATGCTTGAGTTTGACTTTTAGTTAATTTCTTTGAACTCTAACACGACCGATGGACGTATACATATAGTACTGTATAGCTCGATCGGGTATGCATAGCAATTCTCAAAGAATAAATAAAACAAATAAAAAAGAAATTTGGGATAAACAGGAAAAACTCTTTTGGTACCGCTGCACGCTTGCGTCAGCGTGGCAGCCTCAAAGGCACCGGTTGGTTTTTCCAACCAGCCTAAGGATGCCAAAGGCACCGGCTAGGTTACCCGGTATCCTAGAACCGAGCCAAGGGTCTCGGTTTGCGGGTGCCGGTTAGAAAACTGATATCTAAGGCCTTCTTCAACCGGTACCTAAAGCCCATTTTCCAGTAGTGACACGTCGGCATCAATCCTCCCTCCATGAACGTCGAGGACGAGGAGGCAGCCCGTGTTCGCATTCATCTCTTGTTTACATATGTGAAGGCACTAGTGTGTTGGTCTAATCTGCTCCTGCAACTTTTGAAAAGAACAAGAGGACGCATGCATGCAGCGGATGCATATCCTTCTTTGCATGTTAACATTGCTTCTTGCTTCTTTGAAACTACATGCATAAGCTCATCTTGTTCACGTCGAGGCACATGCGTGTACAAAATACCGTCCAACAAATGCGCCCCCCCCCCTCCCTCTCCCTCACACCAAGTAGTGTTTGAGGGCGCAGCCGACTCAACTTGGTGCAATATCTTCAGTGATACAGTAGTACAGTCGTCACGTGGCTTTCGAGCTTGAGTTCAAGCTTATCCGGTTGACGTGAGCTCTCGATCTCAACAGCAAAGGCCGAAACATCCCAACGCGCAGCACATATATCTTTCGCAACAGAAAGCATCATTATCTGTGCGCACGTGTTGCAACCAGCCGCCGGAGCTTGCGGTAAAATCAGCGTGCATTTCTCTCCATTGGTTGTTGACTAACGGAAAACATTTGTTACGATCTCGCCGGTCTATAGCTATATAAATACCTGCCATGCGGCAGACGAGCTTGCCGCCTCTGGAACGCTTCACGTCGAGATCTTTTTGTCCCAAGTAACAGGTAACGAGCATTCGCTTGCAGTTCCCTGTACTTAACGAATTCATTTTATTCTACGTGATGTAATCCGTGCCACTCTTGTTGCAGCTTCCATGGCGCCTACCAAGTCTGGATCTTCACGCCGGGAAGGCAAGAACGACCCGGAGTACCGCGACAACAAGGACATTTCCGAGCGCCGTGAGAAGAAATGCAGTGCCCGTCAAGAAGATCACGAAGACAGCCGAAGCCGCGAGACTGGTCGCTCAGCTGATTGGGGCTCCAGATCTCGTAGAAGTCTGGCAGGGTAATATGCTCTGATCGCTCGAGATGGGTACCAGACCAAGCGCGCCAAGCACCATGAAGGTATGTCCAAGCGAGAAAGTAAGCATGGTGGTTCATCTAACTGTGCTTTGTGTTCCTGCCGGGATTCTGTGCCTAGTACCTTACTGTCGTCTGGCCGACCTCCACGTCCCCTCCATGACTTGGGACGAGGGGTAACCTTCACACTGTCTCAGAGCCCTCTGAGAGTTACGGGCAATGCTCGCTGTACTCCACCAACTACTCCATCAACTGTGCCGGCGCCTGAAGCACCACGTGACCCGTTGCCGACCGCACCACCACGTGACCCGTTGCCGACCGCACCGGGAGAAGGCTTGGATTTTGAAACGAACTGGGTTTCCGCAGGGAGAACCCGACTCTCTGTATCGTCGTGATAGTCCCTGGATCAGTAGCTATCACATACAGAACTCATTTCAATTACATATCACAGACATAACTCGCGATAAAGTCATTACATGGATTTATTTATTACATAAGAGTACAAGCCCCTTGGGCTAAAGGAAAACAAATAGAAATCGGAAACGATAACTAGTCTTCTGGGCAGACTCCATCTTCTCGACTCTTCTCCACAGGCAGCTCGGAGTGTAGCTCGGGCCGTCCTTAACTTCATCTTTCGTAATCTCGGTTGATCCTCCGTTCGGATCCTGCATCTATCAGGCTATCCTCAAGGACGGGATAGGTTCATGTCACCATCCATATGCAAGTTTTGTGTGGATGCATAAAGGAACAAATATTGCCAAAGAAAAGGCTAGGTTTTCCTATGCAAGCAGCAAGCAATATATATGTCATCCATAACTCCTTGACGCGGGCCATTCCGGCATCCCGGACTCCCGGTCATATCTATCTATCTTTCGCTAAGAAATAACCCATCCCTGGTTCGGTGCGGGAACTCCCTCTCCCCGCACCTCAGCTGCTATCTGAGAAGGAGAAGTAGACTAGAGGGAGGTAGAAATATCAAGTGGAACTACTCTATGAATGTGAAGCTAGATTCAGAGTTATATATGACCGAGTATGTGGCTATACGTATAGTTTTCACCTTGCAGGGGTTGTACACCTGTACCCACTCGCCCCGATGCCCGGCCGACTGACCCCGAGGCATGGGTCTACTGTCACAAAACTAACAGCTATGACCACCATCCTGCTCCCGGTCTGGGGTGCATCCTCCCGCAAGAGGACACCCGGGACTGTGAAGCCTTCCTACTCGGATTCCATCGAATCCTGCTAATCGGGAGCCATAGGGTCAAGCGCCAACGGCCCATGTGGCACGTCCGTGCGTCTAGTGCCAACGACCCATGTGGCACATCCATGCATCCAGTGCCAACGGTCCCTGTACCATGTCCGTGCGTCCAGTGCCAACGACACATCCCAGATGCCCGCGCACAACCTGCCATCTCCGAATTCCTCTGGACCAAGCACGCTTAACCTCGGAGTTCTTTGGAGACCGGTTTTCGGAAAAGAAGTTGCAACTTGTTGGTATGAGTATCCTATTAATTCTATTAAGACCTGTGTCGGGATGTCACACAAACTCCATCCCCCTAACACTGATACCCTGTCCGCCTATAGGTATGGGGCTGCGCATAGCTAGCTCGGACCGGGTCTACCCTCATAATGGATAAGTGGTGTGCACGTTTGACAAAGTTCCATTTCCAGGTCCACAATCTCGAACTATATTTCCGGGGCGAGCATCTTCGTCCAAGTGCGTATCCGTCAACACGGTCCGCGATCAGCTCCCATTATAGGTATTGCCCGCCAAACTCCGCCTTAGTTCCCAAAGGAACTGTCTCCCCGAAGGGAACTCGCACCCGCCACAGGTGCTCCGCAGGACTGTGCCCAACACTCAATCCCCAGTCGCCAATCCGAAGATCAGAAAGGGTTCGCTCGCCTCCGCAGAAAGCCCTAATCACTGACTCCTTATATTGGGGAATCTTCACTCACGCCAAGACTATTATATCATGAATTCCCACACATTTACCATAACAACCATAGTAGCCAAAGCATTCAATCATAAATCAAGGTAATCATCAGAATTCAAGGAATACAGTAATTAAATAGGCTATGTAGGTCTATTTCATCATAACAGGAAAGTAAGGCGAAGCATATCTCGCAAGCAATGCCTAATAGGTAATCAAATCGTAGATGGGCGTGAACCCGATAGTTCTTCGTAGTCATCCTATGTTTTCGAGGTCTTCTAGTCGTCTGGTACGTCCTCCTGGATCTTCCGGGCGTCGGGAAGGTCCTCCTGGATCCTCTGGTTGTCTGGGACGTCGATCAGCTTCTTCTCGAAAGGACCTAATCATAATTATATATAAACATAGGGGCCAAAGTGTAAGAATGCATAAAACTGCTCAAATAAGATCCAACTCATAACAAAATCTACTCTAACGGGTAAATCATGATTTTAGAAGAATTATGAAACTGATTTCATAATTTTTTGGAGGTCTAGTTAATTTCCTATGAATTTTCTAAAATTAATAAATGATTATCGGAAAAAGAAAAATGCATATTCAGCTACATGGCAGCCTCTGGGCGTGCCACGTGTCATGCTGACGTCAGCACGGGGTCAGCCATATGCTGACGTCATCATTGTTGGGGATTTTAGCATCACGAATAAATCCGTAAGCGCACGGATACCATTGTAGCTTTCACCTTAGAGTAGGGAACATGTGTGCACTAACTTCTATTCTAGTCGGTCCAAGGACACACCATGATAGGTAGAAGGGTAGAGAGGATTCCTAAGATAGCACTATAGCTGAGTTAAAGGTCAATCTCTCGGGCACAATACTCGCTTCGGGCACCAGCTTACAACTGGTCTGCCAGTCGACTCCGGCCAACAGCTCTACGCTATATCCGAACGTGGAGGATTACAAGGGACCAATAGTGATGTCACCACCTACGGCCTATCTCTAACAAACCGTGGGATATAAGGCAAACGAAGGATAACCCTTAGCCTATACACCATGCCTACGCTAATGATTACTACTATAGTTTAACTACGTATGGATCCCCATAGCAAACTACAGCACTTTGTACGAATATAGAGCGACAAACCCGTGAGTAAGGGAACTGATCTCACTCAACTACAAGCACTACTAGCATCTACTATACCAAGTAAAATACTAGAGATAGGAACCACAAATACTTACTAAAACCCAAAAAATATAGCAGCATCCGTAGAGGTACAAGCTGGGAGCAGAGTGCCGACACCCTGGCTCTTCTCTATACCAAGAGAAGGCTTGAAGTTGAGTACTTGGTGGATGTCTTGATTCTTACCCCCTCCTCTCTTATATATAGAGGGGTGCCATGGCCTCTTCAGCCCCGGGATTGGCCCATGCCTCCTGGAACTGACTTTGGCATTGAATGGGGAGCCGACATGTGGAAGATGGAGCCGAGGCGAGCCGACCTACTGTCGGCCGACCTGGTGGAATGTGTTAGCAATAACTCTTACCACTAGTGTTGACGCTCATCTTTCATGCACTCATGCTGGAGCTGATAGCTTGCTCTGAGGGTCGAGTTTATATCTTGAAGCTTGAAGCCTATTTTACCTGCACTTCTGCCCGAATTTCAATATAACAATATTTTCAAGAGGAAACATGGAATTGGCTCCTTTTGAATAGCGTAAGTAGGCATGAGAGTTTATTCTCATGATTTTAGGCTCAAGATAACGCTTGAAATGAGTCGTTATCGAGCGTCAACAAGATCCCCCACACTTAGTTCTTTGCTCGTCCTCGAGTAAAGGCTAGAACTAAGGCGGACCTGACTTCATATGATATGGCACCTGCATACAGATTATTCTAAGCCTTACCTTTACCTGTGAATTTTGATGTGTCTACCAAAAAGGTTTGGGAAGTTGAAGAGTGGAATGATGCTGACTTCAGTTTCCTCCACTTTCCTACCATATGACTAGGATTTTGAAAATATTTTTGCAAATACCAACCATAGCTTTACTTCTCCATAGGATCTCTCATGTCGTTCATTGTGTATATATCCTCACCAAGGCATTGCGTCTTTTCATTCTACTTCTAAAGATAGCTTATGTGGAGCTCATGGTAGGTGTCACATATATTGCAAAATCAAAGAATGGATCCATGGAGATGACAAATCATACAAGTTGATCAAGATTGTACACGTGTGTGGATGGTGGAAATGAAATACTCCTTTTATGGACCCCTCTCCCTTCTATTTGGATAATATGAGGACATGGCTATACTATTATTCTCTTTTTTTCAGACCTTCATGTGTCCAAATATATATTTTTTTTCTTTTTTTGGGTCATGCTTCTTGGGCATGCCATCTTTTCTCTTTTTTTTTCTTTTCTTTGGATAGCCCATGCCTCTTTTGAGGGATACTAGAGAGAGATCATTAAACATGGTTTCATTTTGTGGATGGATCAAAATGGCATAGCTAACTTCCAGTGTAGATGTTTAGCTAGTGGAGTGCACATGATCTTGATCAAGCAAGTATGAAAGACATCTCACTAGGGTCACAAAGTTTGATGAAGCTCAATGGAACAACAAGGCACATATGTATAAGATTTTATCACGAAGATCGACATATGGCTTTGGTAGGACAAACACGTAGAGTTGTAAAGCTATGGAGGTTTTCCTTTTGATAAAAGTTTCCCAGACATATAAGCGGAGAAAGCAATGATTCTTCCATCAAACCATGTCTCACTTTTCAACAACTAAACAATTATGGGGTCCTTAAGAAATGATTCACAAGCTCAGGCTTAGCAAAGAATAAAAAGTATGCAAGCCAAAAGTAGAGAAGCACACGACCAGAGGATAACCTTGAGTTTAATTTTAATGTTTTGCAATGATTCTCATTTAAACTCATAAGTTGGGGAGAGTGAGAGTTAGAGTGTACAAACTGTCGCGATGAAGACGAGCAGGGCTAGTGCTAGTCATCCAAACTTGGGTTCCACTGCCCAATACTAGCTCTGGTTCATCTTGGCCTTTTGCATTCTGGTTCGTTCGGTGTTGTGCACATGTTAGGGGTGATTTCGAGTATATATGTGTGTCAAAGCTCCTAGAGATCTCCCCCACACTTATGCTTATACCTGGTGCTGTATTAAAAAAAATGGTGGAAACGAAATAACAGCTCCGCCGGTTTTAAGAACCAGGGAGCCCTAAAATTTATTCAAACTAAATATAAATCTCACCATGAGACTTACTCTGGCGATCCTGGGGCGACCTCCCGACAGGGTTTGTTTAATGTCAAAAGCAGGACGCTGAGAGTACTTACCATGACATTTTGTTGATGAGAACTCAATATTGTCACCATGGCAACTCTTCTTATATATTTTTTTGTTTTGAATTTTATTTGTAGAGCAAGATGCAGGAACTAACACCAATTCCAAAATAAGATATGGATTGAAATGAAAGGAACTTACTTCAGGGTATTCACATACCTCCCCCACACATGGAGTTTGCATTATTGAGCAACAGAACTTCAAGTGTGTGGAGTTCAAGTCTCCTTCTGTAGTTGTTCTTCCATCAAGACATATCAAAATGTTGTAGTCAGTGTAGCTCTCATGTTCGTAGGCGTTGCCTGTCCATCGTTCTCTTTGATCTTCACCTGGAATAGTTAGTGACTGCTCTTGCTTTTTATTTAAGGAAAATAAATAAATGATAATTCGGGCTATCTCCCGGCAGTGCTTTGTTTTTGGTCATAAGCTCGACCATGGGGACATCCTCTTGCAGCGATCGTTAGTGATGTGTTCCCCTTTGATCACCAATTGTTGATGTGTCATGAAGGTTTGGCTGCAAGATTAGTGCCATAGAACATTCACAAAATCTGCAATGTTTGCGATAAACATATGCATCTACAACCAGCCTTCTGAAAGTTTTGCATGAGAGGACCTTAAGGCGGTTGTAGTCCTCATGTGTGCTCGAGGCACAAAGCGTGCTTGACTCTAGAGAAGCATTAAATGAGCATGGTTCTTGTGGTATTTCAAGGATGAAACTCCCATACTCATCTAAGGAATCCTTTTCTTTGGACTCCAGAGTTGGTGCCTCATCAAATTCCATGGCCCATGGATTCTCCATCTCAAGAGATTCATCGTGGCAAAACATAGTTGAATTTCGATCGTGGTCGAGAACAACTTTCTCGTGGCTAGAGGGAAGAGTCTCAAACTCAATCGGAGGTCTAGGGGGAGTCTTGAACTCAGATATATATATATGGGTTCGGTGGGTTCATCCTCCTCCTTGATGAATTCTTCAACATCTTTTTCAAGGAGGGATTCCAATGAGTCAACAAGGAGAATTCCCTAAACCTCTTCGATTGGTTCAGAATCAAGGGATGGTTCTGTCATGGAGTTTCTGACAGTAGCGATCTAGACAGAATTGGTTTTCTTCCCTAGATGGACTTCGAGCTTATTTTGAGTCGGAGCATCCGTGAGCAATTTCTCGATGGGATGCCCGATTAAGAGATCGAACTCTTGGACGTCGAACATATGAAAGTCAAGGATTATTTCGATGTCCTCGTGTCTAATGGACACGTTCTGCAAAGTCCCATATGCTTCGAAGATTTCTCCAGAGGGAGTCTGGAATGTTTTATCGGTTTGAACCAATGGCTCATTTCGCAAATGGCGAAATGCACATTCACTAGAGATGATGTTGGCTCCGACAGTGGGACTATACAGGGTGTCTACCTGGGTTCCTTTTATGGTGCAAGGAAGGGTTGAAGGAGGAGAGCTGATCCGAAGTACTTCTGATGATAGCTCCATCTCTCTCAACCGCTCACTGCTCATAATGACCGTTGACTTCTTAACATTTTCCCTACAGAAGGCAGCTTCTATAGGATATGTGGAAGCAACGGGAACTGGTGGTCTCCTCTTGCAGACATAATTCGAGGTGTTTTCAAAATCTTCAAAAGGATCATCCTCGAATTTGAAATGGAGTTCTGGAGTTCAAATTTCTTCTTTCTCCAAAACTCGTGGTTCAGGAGAGGATTCTAGGGCCGAATCTAAGGGTATGAATAGTGAATGATCGGGTTCAGCTGCTAGAATGTCCTCATGACTTGACTTACGCTGTTCTTGAGAGGGTGTAGACTCGGCTACGAAGGAAGTGTTTTTGCTGATAATTTCTAAGATTTTCATGCCTTCGGCTAGAGTCTTGTGGGTGAAAGACCCTCCAGCGGTCATGTCAAGGTAAGAGGTGGAGTCCATATGGAGCCCCGTATAAAAGTGTTCAAGCAACACATAATCGGATAACGATAGGATAGGGCCGGGTTTTACTAAAAGTAAAAATCTAGCCCAAGCCGCACCTATAGATTCCTTCTCATTCTGCTGAAAGTAGATGATATCCTTTCGTAGAGCGATGAGCCGGGACTCAGGGAAAAACTTGAGACAAAATTTGTCTCTAAGTTCACCCCAATTTCCGTTTACACTCCCCACAGTACGTGTGTACCAAAAACATTGTCTAGCCTCCTCTACAAGAGAAAAGGGAAATAATTTCCACCTAAGGGTATCACGTGACATGCCTGCGATGGCACAACATGAACACACTTGCTCAAACTCTCGCAGATGGTGGTATGGGTTTTCGCTATCTAACCTAGAGAAGGAAAGCTCCCGAACCATAGCGATAAGGTCGGGACAGAGTTCATAGCCAGATGAAAGAATTGGGTGTTCAGATGGCGGCGGCTCAAGGAACTCGCCGTAGGAGCAGAAAAGTCTCGGATAGAAGGCTACTCCGTGGTAGCGGGGGTAAAAGTAGGAGAAAGAAATTAAAGATGATACGGAATAAATTCCGTAGGATAGAGAAGCTCTTAAAGGACAGCTTCCCTATATGTAACGGGAGTAAAGTAGAAGGAAAGAAAAGGAAAAGATACGAAGACGACTAGAGAAGAAGAAAGATACAGCAACCGTTCCCCGGCAACGGCGCCAGAAAGCTTGTTGGGTATTTTAGCGTCACTAATAAATCCGCAAGCACATGGATACCGTTGTAGCTTTCACCTCAGAGTATTCCAAGGGTTATCGAATCCACAGGGAACTTGTGTGCACTAACTTCTATTCTAGTCGGTCCAAGGACACACCAAGATAGGTAGAAGGGTAGAGAGAATTCCTAAGATAGCACTATAGCTGAATTAAAGGTCGATCTCTCGGGCACAGCACTTGCTTTAGGCACCAGCTTACAACTGGTCTGCCAGTCGACTCCGGCTAACAGCTCTACGCTATATCCGAATGTGGAGGATTACAAGGGACCAATAGGCCTATCACCACCTACGGCCTACCTCTAACAATCCGTGGGATATAAGGTTAATGAAGGATAACCCTTAGCCTAGACACCACGCCTACGCTACTGATTACTACTGTAGTCTAACTACGCATGGATCCCCGTAACAAACTACAGCACTCTGTACGAATACAGAGCAACAAACCTACGATTAAGAGAACTGATCTCACTCAACTACAAGCACTACTAGCATCTGCAATACCAACTAAAATACTAGAGATAGGAACCACAAATACTTACTAAAACCCGAATAATGTAGCAGCATCCGTAGAGGTACAAGCTGGGAGCAGAGTGCCGACACCCCAGCACTTCTCCCGAGCTACTCTCTCACTCTCGTAGAGGTACAAAATGGAGAAGAGCGCCGAAGACCGGCGCCCCTCTTGAGTACCTCTACCTCTAACCTATGCAAGGCTACTCTAAACCAAGAGAAGGCTTGAAGTTGAGCACTTGGTGGATGTCTTGATTCTTACCCCATCTCATTATATATATAGGGGGGTGCCATGGCCTCTTCAGCCCCAGGATTGGGCCCATGCCTCTTGGAACCGACCTTGGCATCGAATGGGGAGCTGACACGTGGAAGATGGAGCCGAAGCAAACCGACCTACAATCGGCTGACCTGGTTGGTCGGCCGACCGGAAAAACCGGCAGAACCGCCTCAAACTTGACCTGGAGGCTGCTAGGTGGGCCCCCATGTCATATATGTGGGTTAGGGCCTGTCTTAAGTCGGTTTGGATGCTCTGGTGGGCCCGTGGATCCTCGTGAACGTGCCTGATTCGTCGAGAAGGTGTTGCCTCGGATCGATGACGTGTCACCTTGCTTATGGGCTGCATTCTCCTCTCATTTCCATGCATAAGCACCCTGCACAGAAATATGCACCAATACTTTGTGGAATTTGTTAGCAATAACTCCTACCACTAGTGTTGATGTGTGTCTTTCATGCACTCATGCAGGAGCTGATAGCTTGCTCTGAGGGTCGTTTTATATCTTGAAGCTTGAAGCTTGTTTTACCTGCATTTTTGCCCGAATTCCAATTAACAATCTTTTCAAGAGGAAACATGGAATTGGCTCCTTTTGGATAGCGTAAGTAGGCATGAGACTTTATTCTCATGATTTTAGGCTCAATATAACGCTTGAAATGAGTCATTACCGAGCATCAACAATCATGGCTGTTGATTACATCAGCATTGACTTGGTCAGTGTTGACTAGGTCAATGGGTCAATAGGGGTCCACGGCTAGGGGGCAGATGGGCCCACATGTCGGTCACTCAGCGTCACTAATAGGCGGGACCAACACATCAGCGCTAGGTTAAAAGAAAAGGAATAAGGCTGCCATATTCACCAGGCTCAAAGAGTTAGCGGGCCGGCTCAGCAGCTGAACAGCAGACTAGATCAACTTACGCGGAACAACTCGGGATTAACAGGGCGGCTTGTGGTTTGGCTCAGGTTCGTAGCTTGGCTGAGCGACTTGGGCCGACGGCGCAACTAGGTTGAACTATGGCTTCGGCTCCTTGGGCCGGCAGGGCGACGATAGCCCATTTTCTTCCCTCTCTCTTTTCTCTTCCTTCACTGGCGATTTAGGCCCACTTGTCGGCGACAGCGGGATCTCCTGTGGCCAAGGCGATCCGGTGCGGCTTGGTCTTGTGCGTGCCGATGTGCGTGTGCTCCCTCCGCGCCAGGGTGAGGCAGAGCAGGTTGACGGCGGTGCGATCTCCAGGCGGCATCGGTGGGATATGACGACGATGATGGCGACGGTGATGGCACAGCTTGGCTCCAGCGAGGTCAAAGCGGCAAAGGAAATGGTGGAGAGGCACGACAAGGCAAGGCCTTGCGCGGTGCATGGCACGCGCGCACGGGACTGCTCGGCGGCGACGAGGTTTTGATGCCCACATGGCAGGATGGGTCGGTGAGAAGGGCGTGCTTCGGATGGCGACGGCGGTGGGCACGGACGAGCTTGGATAGTGACAAGGCGAGGTCGGGTCTAGGGTGAAGCCTCTCGGCTTGCATGGAAGAGGGACATGCGGCACCGATGGAGGCACGGCGAGGCAGCAAAGGGCATGGCTCGGTCTTGCGGTCGGGATGACGTGCACACGCGGCAAGGTGTGGCCGCGGTGGGCGTGCGGCCCTCCGATGAGGTCGGAACACGGCGTCACCAGGCAACAGGGTGGAACGAGGGCGACGGCGGGTCAACGGCGAGGTAGTGAGGGTGGAACGAGGTCGACAACCTCGAGGCAGAGCACCTCAACAAGGGCAAGACAGGGCGGCGGCGAAAGGGTTTGGGGCGGTGAAAGGGCATGGCCCCGGGTCCGGTGTGGTCGTGAGGTGGCGAGCCAGGGTTCGTGGCCGCGCCGAAACATGGAAAGCCAGGATGCGGTACGGCCGCTGCATACGCGCGGCACTTCGGCGTGGCCGGAGCGTGGCGGTGACGAGGTCAAGGCGGTGAGCAAGCTGGCGCACCCGAGGTGCTCGACAAAAGGTCCGAGAGGTCAGAGTGACATGATGTCGCAGCTGTGTTCGCGTCCAGCAGGGGCGAACCACACAGCTGGGCTGAGGTGGAGCGACGGCAAGGTGGGTGCGCGTTCGCGGACGGAACGTGGGCGTTCCCAGTATGCAGTCATGACAGAGGGAGGACAAGGCGAGGGCAACGACAAGGCCAAGGTCTGTACTTCATGTGTGTGCAAGTGTGTGTGGGTGGTGCGCATTGTGATCACTCGACAAAATGTCCAAAAGGGCTTTTCATGTCGCGACGCAACGGTGCGGCTGTGCTCAAGTTCAGAAGAGCGTGGGAAGAGCGTGGCAAGGCTCAGTTTCAGCTCAGCCATGGCTAAAGGCTAGGCCCTTGAGCTTGGCCGACTGGCACGGACGCGTGCATGCGAGTACCTGGGAAGCCAGGGTCGCGGCACGGCCGACAATATTGGTCGGGATGACGATGGTGGGCTGCGAGGGTATGCGTGGGGCGAGTCGTCGGCTCCTGCACAGAGACAAGGGACAGGGGTGTCTTAGGGGCCAACTACAGCGGGTTCATCAATGGCAACAAAGAACATCGGCAGCACGGGGTAGGAGTGGCGGGTTAGCGGCACCGACCTGAGGGATTCGAGGATGACAGAGGGCGGCGCAGGGACGAGTCGTGGCTGCGGTGAGTCGTCGCTGTGCCGAGCTGAACCGTGGCATGTAGGAAATATGCCCTAGAGGCAATCATAGAGATGATCATATTTCCTTGTATTTATGATTAATAAAGTGTTCATTGAATATCCATGAAAGGCAACTTATATTGATTGACGATTATGTGAATTGTTTGTGAAACTCTTTACTTGTATGGTTATTCTAAAGACGTTTCTAGTCGGAGTTCATGCAAGGACACACATGAATATTAGACTAGCACATGTATTAGTTGATGACTATGTTTCACAGGTCATGGATATGGAGATGTGAAACTAATACTGTGGACTCATGTAGGACATGAGTCTTAACTAACCCAATACGAGAGATGGTGATTTCTCAATACACAATATGTACGCTGTATCCTTAAACCCGAGATTGTCGCATATACTCAAGATGTGAACTGACTGACTTAGGAGCCATCAAACGCTACTCCTTAACTGGGTAGTTATAAAGGTTGTTTTTGGATTTGCCAAGAAGCATGCTGTGAGACATGGTCAGTCGAGATGAGATTTGCCCCTCTCTATCTGAGAAAGATATCTTTGGGCCCCTCGAGTGAGTTAGATCAAGAAGTGCATGGCCATGCTAAGGTTAAGTGTTAACCAAGGATCCAAATCACGGCATCGAGAAAGAGAGGTCAGCTTAGAGCAAGACCAAATATCGTGAGACAAAAGGAACAACATGTATATGATATTGTGACGGCTCGTCTGATATGATCTTTATGTGCGTATAGGAGTTGACATGTCTTGCTAGAGGCCGCTGTCTACTATTGGGCCGAGTAAGAGTACTCGGTCCATGTCTATTCGCATGTGAGCCCATAGGGTCGCACACTTAAGGGAAAGAAGCCTAATAAAGATGAGATCCGAGTTAGACTGGGCTTAGGTGCGCTAATGGGCCTTGTCAGGCCCAAAGGGGGCGCCCAAGGTGGGGCCCAAGAGGAGCCCACCTAGGGGCACCCTAGGGGCTATATATAAGCAAGGGGGGCACCCAAGGCTAACCCTAGCCCTCTTGCTGGACGCCCCTCCCTGGTCGCTTCCCTCCTCTTGCTTGGCGCCCCTCCTACGTGCCCAAGCCCTAGTTCGCTCTCGCGGATCTAGCAGTCTAAAGTGCGACGCTTCTTCCCGTACGTGTGGATACCTTGGAGGTGCCACATCTGCTGCACAACGACGAGCTGCTCGTGAGGAGGTTCTCGCAACTGCACAGCTGGATTCCATCTGTACGACATCGACGCGCTACAGAAGTTCCGCACCTGCACGTCTAGTGGTAATCTTGTGATCTATAACAGCAGTAGTTCCTGGTTATGGGTAGAAAATTTTGTTTTTCGCTGCCCATATCCCAACAGTGGTATCAGAGCCGATGCTGCTAGTTATAGATTCAAGATGTGTGCATATGGAGATATGCATGGTGTAGATAAAACCCTAATCCTGTTTCGTGTCCTCATTTCGATGGTCGTGTGACGAATTACTCATACTGGTCGGGTATCCGCCATCTGAGTTAAGTGACACACAGAAAAGCAGTCTCAGTAGGAGGAGATTAGTGAGATTGGTTGAATCAAAACCTAGGATGATTCACTAGATGCATATGATGCATGAGGCAGATTGGATCTGCTTGCCAAGATTGAAAGGAGAGGCAAAAACACGTTGTTCGGTAAAACAACCATTACTTTTGCATACAAACTCGGATTGAGGTGAATTTTATATGAAACTCATCTACGAAAAATTTTATACATGATGCCAACTCCATGGGTAGTTTCGCCAAATTTAGATTTGCGAAATTGGGCCAAGAAGATCGAGTTTTCGACGATATAAGTTTAGACGTCGGAAGCGATTAACTCTGTTTTGCAGGATATAGTGATCGGTATGGCCCCTATGTGTATGTGATGCATGTGTGTAATTATTTCATGGCCTGCATATCGTGAGTATAACAATTCGGCAGGAGCCATATGAATTGTTACATTTGATGTAATGGCCTGTGTGCCAACTTGTGATGATCCGTTCCAACAATGTAACTAGATTGAGGTAGTTATAGTTCTTGGAGGCTTCATCACTCAGAGGATGGTGTGCAAGGGACATGGAGATGGAGATCAACATGGTGAACAGGTTCTATGGAAATGGAGATCACCATTAGAACTTGGGCTATACTGATTCACAACTATGTGCTTACTGTTCTGATTGTTTTACTTCGTTATGTGATAATGAGTTTTATGCATACGGTAGAAGTAGAACGATCCATCTCTCATAAATTTTAAGTTGTAATGCCCTACCAACTAAAACTTGCACTATCCCAAGTCATGAACGATTGGTGGTGGGTCTATGAAATTAGGGCACCATCAATTTTTCTTGACTAGATAGGTTCATATTGGATACTTACACGCATAAGGGTTGGTTAGCTTAACAAGGTCATCTTAATGGTTAAGGACCTTGGGGCATAAAGGTTGGGAGCCAAGACATAGAGATGTCACCCAACAACAAGAGTCATATGAGATATGATTAGCAAGGAGTTGCTTACCGATCTATCTTGTCTTCTAACGGTGATGCTAAAGCTCACTAGTCGACTTGGTAGTTGTGGGTCTTGAATCACTAAGAATCAAAAGAGGGATATTAATTTTAGTGGGAGTAAATTCTATTAAATATTTAATGTCATTTACTCCATCATGAATACGTTTGTCTTACTATTTTGCATTATTATTTTGTTGTAGATCAATGGCCGCATGCACCAACACTTAGAGGAGGAGGTCAATTTTCATAGCGAGCATATCGGTCTCCTTGACAGAGTGCATGCCTCGCTGACGTTGTTGGAGACGATCATCGCTCCAACCTTGGATGGACACCATCTTCTCGATTGATGCTGTAGCTCGTTCAATGGTCAGTGAGAAGAAAGCTCCACCCGCAACGGCATCCACATGATCATGGGAAGATTGACTCAACCCATTGTAGAAGTTCTAAAAAATAAACCAATTGTCCATTCCATGGTGTGGACACGCAAGGATGTATTCTTGATGCCTCTCCCAAGCTTCAGGAATTGACTCATTTGGTGCCTGCTGGAAACTCGAAATTCTTCCACGAAGAGCATTGGTCTTGCCCATCGGGAAAAACTTTGTGAGGAACGCCTTGGCATATTTGTCTCAGGTGTCCACAATGGTTTTGTTAGCATAGAACCACTGCTTCGCTCTCCCCAGAAGAGAGAACGGAAACAGACGAAGCCGGATTACATCCTAAGATACTCCCTTGGTAACATAAGTACTACAGAACTCCAAGAACTGCTGGAGATGAGTGCTGGCATCCTCATTGGCCTTGCCACAGAAAGGGCTGGCCTGCACCATCGTGATAAGACCCATCTTGATCTCGAAATTCTCTCTGCCGGTGTTAACCATAGTTGCGAGAGGAAGTTCCAATGGTCAAGCTTATGACAAAAAACAAAGCACTGTCGGGAGATAGCCCGGATTATCATTTATTTATGTCCCTTCAATAAAAGCACGAGCATGCTCTAGGATCAAGCTTTCCTTCGGGTATTTTTGGTCGCTAACCATTTCAGGTGGAGATTGAAAAGAACGATGGATAGGTGATGCCTACGAACATGAGAGCTACACCTACTACAACGCCTCGATGTGTCTTGACGAAGGAATGACTACAAAAGGAGACTTGAATTCCACACACTTGAGTTTTGTTGCTCAGCAATGCAAACTCCAAGTGTGGGGGAGGTATGTGAGCACCCCGAGTAAGTTCTCTTGTGCTAATTCATATCTAGGTTTGTAAATAGTGATTAGTTCCTGCATCTTGCACCATAAAAAGAGAAGTTAAAAAAATAGTATATGAGAGGAGTTGCCATGGTGACAATATTGAGTTCTCATCAACAAAATGCCATGGTAAGTACTCTTAATGTCCTGCTTTTGACATTAAACAAAGCCCTGCCGGGAGGTCGCCCGAGGATCACCAGGTTCGTACTCATGCTTGTCTTCCTTTGAATAAAGCTCAATTATGCTTCATGCTTCCTTTATCTATCCTTGTATGCTTTAGATTGAATGTGTGTCGCGAAACACATTCATAGACGTTTTAATTTAAGCATGGTGCTCAGGTTAAAAAGTCTTCTTTGGTCAAACTGATATGGTGTCAAGTTTGATTGATGTTCTTGGAGTTAATACTCGTGTTGATATTTGGTTGTATATGTGGACTAACCCATGTAGGAAAATCTTCAATTCCAAAAGGGTGAGTCGTTGAGCTGAGTTCAAATGTGGAGGTAAGTCAAGGCATTGGATTAATATTGCACAACATACTTATGTTGACGCAACCTTAATTCATCCTTGCTTGGGTAAGTGTCATGGTGAGATTAATATTTAGTTTGAATAAATTTTAGGGCTCCCTAGTTCTTAAAACCAGTAGAGCCATTATTTTGTTTCCATTGTCTCGTTGAATATAGCACCATGTACAAGTACAAGTATGGGGGAGATCTCTCAAGATCATCATTGCCATACACATTCGAGATCTCCCACAAATGTATCGCACAATATCGTCTGCGCAAACTTGACAAGGGAGAAAGGCAAGGACATCAGAAGTCAGCCGGCCACCCAGTGGTTTGGCTGAATCACCACTGCCTTGATCCCCATCTTCTTCAACAACGATTGTATGTGCACCCTTTATCTCTCAACTCTCTTGATTCATGAGTTTGAATGAATTTTAAATCTGACTCACTAAAATCAAACTCAAAATGAATCGGTGTTTTCCACCTGCTCTACATGTTTCCTATGGTTGGCTTGTATATGTTTTATTCTTTGCTTATCATCTTGATGCTTGTGAACAAAAATATTTAGGAAAGCATGCTTATCTAAGTAGTTGATGTTTGAGATATGGTTTGAATGATATGACATTCGCTCTTAATGTTTAAGTGCTTGGGAAATTTATTTGAAAGAAACCCCTTTGCAAAGCTCCTCTTTGATATGCCAAAGTCCTACCAAAGCCATACGATGATATATCTTGAAAACCTTATACACATATGCTGCTTGTCTTGCATTGAGCTTTGTCAAATTGTTGTTACCCTTCAGAGAATTCTTTTCATGCTTTCATGATCAAGATTCACGTGCACACCACATACCCCCTTGCTATGCTTCTATGAGAAGTTGGCATTGTTCCATCTATTCATTCCACAAAATAAATGCTCCACAGTTTGTGTTGGTCTCTCTCTCCAATTTTTGTTAAAGAAAAAAAAAGATGCATGGGCTATCAAAAAAAATATGGACACATGAAGGTCCATGAAAAAAAAGATAGCCATGCTCTCAAAAAAATTTATCTATATAGAGAGAGATCATACAAAAGGAGTTTCCATTCCATCCACCACAATCCATACACGTGCACATCTTGATCTGATTGTATGACTTGATTTTCTCTTTGGATCCCATTTTTGACTTTGCAATATATGTGATACAAGTATGCCTTATCCTTCATACTCTACCATGAGCTCCACATATAGCCATTATTAGAGGTTGGATGAAGGAAAGGCAAATCAAATGCCTTGGTGAGGACACATACACATTGAGCAATCTGAGAGAATCAAATGAGGAGCTAAGCAAGGTTTGTTTTGAAAAATCATTGAAAAATCCCAAGCTACTTGACATGAGGAGCAGAAGTGATTTGATTCAAGACCATTCCATGCCTCAACTACCCAAAATAGTGTGATAGACACTTCAAAGTTCACAAGTACAAGGTATGGTTTGGAACATCTCTTATCCTTGCTTCATACCTTTGGAATTCATGTTCTACCTTAGTTCTTTCTCCTTCACTTGAGGACGAGCAAAGGCTAAGTGTGGGGGTGTTGTTGACGGCTACTAAGTACCAAATTTAGGCCGTTAACTCCTGCATCAATACATAAAATATAAATATCAACCTAGTGGTAGGGGTTTAATACTTTCCATTTCCACGAGTGTTGGTAAATTTTGTATGCAGGTGAAATATGTGTGAAAACACACTTCATGAGCAGGGAAACACACTCCTCAATTCAAGGCAAAAGGAGCAGACCAATCAGAGAACGCGATTCAGGCTAATTGGATCAAAACAAGCCCAAAGACCAAAGCAAACAAGCTTAGGATAGGCCATGCCCCATGGGATTAAGACAATGGACATCAGGACAGCCCAAATACAAAAATTGGGGGCGGTTGGAGCTGGTGGGCCGTCGGCCGACCAGCATGGTCAGCCGACCAGCCCACTGCAGCACCGACTTACCCCCTTCGATGTGGCAGCTTCCCATTGGCTCCTTATGTCAGTTCCAAGAGGCATAGCTGCAGCTCCACGCCGTGCAAGCCCGTGGCTCCCTCTCATAAATAGTAGAGGAGGGGCTCCATTTGAGAACACATCCATCAAGTGCTCATCCAAGCCTCCTCTTGCATTTAGAGTTGTCTTAGCCTAGGGAGAGGGTAGAGGTACTCAGGAGGGGCGCCGATCTTTGGTGCTCTTCTCCAAATTATACCTCTACGAGAGTGAGGGAGTAGTTCGAGAGAACTGCCGGGTGTCGGCACTCTGCCCCAGCTTGTACCTCTACGGATGCTACTACATTCTTCGGGTTTAGTAAGTATACGTGGTTCCCATCTCTAGTTTTATACTTGGTATATTATATGCTACTAGTGCTTGTAGTTGAGTGAGATCAGTTCTCTTACTCGCGGGTTCGTCACTCTGTATTCTTACAGAGTGCTGTAATTTGCTACGGGATATCATACGTAGTTAGACTGCAGTAGTAATCAATAACGTAGACGTGGTGTCTAGACTAGGGGTTATCCTTCATTTGCCTTATATCCCACGGTTTCTTAGAGGTAGGCCGTAGGTGGTGACAACCCTATTGGTCCTTCGTAATCCTCCACGTTCGGATATAGCGTAGAGCTGTTGGCCGGAGTCGACTGGCAGACCAGTTTTAAGCCGGTGCTCGAAGAGAGTATTGTGCTCGAGAGATTGACTTTTAACTCAGCAGTAGCACTATCTTAGAAATCCTCTCTACCCTTCTACCCATCTTGGTGTGTCCTTGGACCGATTAGAACAGAAGAGAGTGCACACACATTCTCTGTGGATTCGATAACCCTTGGAATATTCTGAGGTGAAAGCTACAACGGTATCCGTGCGCTTGCGGATTTGTTCGTGACGCTAAAATACCCAACAATCTTATCGGCTGTCATCTGTGCTTTAGGATCAACAGCTCCAGATTTCTTAGCCGATGATGACATGAGGATTTTGGCTTGTGGTGAATTCTTCTCCTTGGTTACATCCACCATGTTGGTAGCAAATGGATGCTGGTCAATCTTCATCGTCCATTTAGGAGCTTCAAACTTGAGCTTCCCTTGTTCGAAAGCTAATTGAATCTGCTGACGGAAGACTTTGCACTCATTTGTATCATGAGAGGTAGCATTGTGCCATTTGCAGTATTTCATATTCCTGAGCTCCTCTTCTGACGGAATCTTATGATATGGCTTTAGTTTGATCAATCCTTCCCACAATAATAAATCAAATATTTTATCGGCCTTTGTGATGTCAAACCCAAATGATTCGGGCTCCTTCTTCCCAAACGGACATGTCACCGACTTTTTGTTGTTCTGAATTCATTCAGCTGATGCAACCGTTTCTTGCTGTTCATCAGAATCAGGACTGTCAGAGTACTCGACATAGTTCACCTTCTTCTGAAAATTCTTCTTTGGCTCGTATGGCCGAATTTCCTCTGTCATCCGACTAGCAATCTGTCTCATGCTCTCAAATTCTTGCGATGCATATTTTTCCTTGATATGTGGCAATAATCCATTAAAAGCTGCATCGGCCAGTTGTTGATCTGACAGTACCAGACTGTAGCATCTATTCTTGACATCTTTAAATCTTTGTATGAAGGCAGCCACTGATTCATCATTCCTCTGCCTCAAACTTGTCAGATCTATCAACTTCAGTTCTGTAACTCCAGAGAAGAATAACTAATGGAATTTCTTTTCTAAATCGGCCCAGTACAAGATGGAATTCGCTGGAAGCGTGGTAAACCAAGCAAAGGCCGATCCAGACAAAGACATAGAAAACAATCAGACTCTGAGTGGGTCCTGATTGGATGCTTCTCCACACTGCAAGATGAATCTGTTGATGTGTTCCACTTTAGAAATATCCCCTTGTCCTGAAAACTAGGTGAAATCAGGAACCTTGTACTTGTGTGTGAAGGGAATATGATCATAAGCCGGAGGATAGGGAGTTCTGTATATGACAGACTGTTGCTTTGGCCTTAATCAAAATTGCTCCCTCATCACTTCAGCTATCTTGGAAGCCCAATCAACCTGCTGGTCAATTGCCGGTGTTTGCTGAGGAGAGACCGGAACTGTTGGTCTTGTAGCTGCTGTAGGCTATAATGACGTAGGAGTCATCGGCTGGTTTGCCGATGCTATCTGTGGTATCTGCTAAGCCATCTGATTTGGTGGCTGTGGGTACAACGTTAATGCAGACGTAGTTGTCGGCTGTGGAGCCGATGGACTGGCCGACTGCTGGACCGTAGGATCCATGTACGACACGTTGACATGTCGCAACGATCCCGTCATGCGATCATAAAACACCCAATTCACTCCACCCTGATGAGGAGATCTTGAAATCAGAACTTCTGTAGGAGTCTTGGGCTGAAGAAGCAAAGCAAGATGTTGTTGTGGAGTCATCAACGGTGGCGCCGATGCATTGAACTGTGCAGCCATCAGAGACATCCATGCATTCTGAGCAGCTGGCTGTGTTGCCGACACACTTGGTCGAGGACTCATTGGCTGAGTAGCCGATGTACTGAACTGTGCCGTGGATGATGGAATAAAAAACTCAGTGTCAGACCCAGGGCAGCGGGACTACTCACAGGCGTGGAATATTTTAGAGTAAGAGATAGTACATTGATATACCTTACCTCTACTGTAACTACTCGCACAGAAGTAGGACTAGTTGAAGTACAAGGAAACTACTCGACCTATTTGGAGTAGGACTCTACTGGTACTCGGTTAGGACTTTCCATGTAACCCTGTCCCCCCGGATTATATAAAGGCGGGCAGGGACCCCTCCAAAATATCGAACAACACCTAAGGCAATACAAATCACCACACAGGACGTAGGGTATTACGTCCGGCGGCCTGAACCTATCTAGATCTTTGTGTTCCTTATACCATCGCGTTCTGATCTAGACAAGTCCCTGCCTACAAACCACTCTCATCGGGGTATACCTCGGAGAACCCACCGGTAAAACACCGACAGTTGGCGTCCGTCGTGGGGCACTTCGCCAAACAATCATGGAAGAATTCGGTGGTGTCCTTCAACTTCACCAGCACCATGCCTGACGAAGGCACAATTTTTCGTCCTCGGATCCTAGATTTGCATCACCAATGGTGCAGACACGAAATTGACGAACTCGTCAATAATCTCGGCGAAATCAAAATTTTCGATCTAACCAGAGATCATGGAGCGTGTCCGAGCAGGCAGCTACGCGGGACAAATCAGGACTCCACTTTCTTCGGTCTCCACCTTCCGTCCCGATGCTGCTGCCTAGCTTCTGGGCTTATTCGCGTACGGATCAAGCTGCGGCCCGAGACAAGATGGAACTCTATGCCCAATCACATATGAGTTGAATACTATTATCTGGATCGTGACGAGTTCGAACAGGATTAAAAATCACCCAGTATGGGTATGGCGGCCAGTTCAAGTCAATCCAGAACGTGTTAATCCGTGCTGGGCTGAACTGCAGAAAAGAAAACAAATCCTGTATCCAAGGGTCATGCAAGACAACATCAGGAAGGAAACAGTGTCCAAATCCTGCACGTACTCATCTACCACGAGAAGCAAGCAAGGCTTTCAAATTTTGGATCATGCATGCACGTGGTACTTGGAGCCATACAAGCTACGAAGATGGATAATTGGAAGACTATCACGTGCGTAGGTGCATGCAAGCTATTGCATGAACATGCACGTATACCTGCCTCTCAGATTCATCAATGACCAATTGCTCTATTATGGTGACCAAGACGACGCCCGCAGACTTGTCATCTTAAGCATGAGAAGGATATCCGCTCAGTTCGGGAGATCGACTACTCACACGGATTGGTTCCACCAGGCTATGTCTGCACATCCGTGAAGCTCTAGCCCTTGCATGGCTAACACAATATGACTATACTTCGACTGCAACACAGTGCACCCGTCCAGTCACAAGCAAACTGCTCGACTACATCAAGCCGCAACAACAACTCGGCCACAAGAATGCCTGGCAATCAGCCAGCGATTACCTCAACATTCCGGCCATAGCTCCAAGCAAATCAAGCTGCGACTGTATGACAATCCAAGTTTTATGGACTAGAACCACCATTAAAATATAGCTTTTGCATTTATGTTTATTTAAAAATTTAAACCATGATTGTCCTAGCAAAGGTATTTTTATAATTTTGGAAAAAGTGCAGGGTCCTTTTTATAAAATAGTTTTGCATAAGGAAAAATTTCAAATTTTGTGAGGGGTTAAAGTGCATGTTTTGTTTTTCACTTTTACCATCATAAAAAGATATATTTATGTGTAGGGCTACCCTTGCAATTTTAAAATTTAAGTTGTGTTCTTTTGCTTTTAAAAAGAAGTGACGGATTTCAAAATAGTTTCAAATCCTTTGATCTAGTGAGTTTTTGCCCAACGTGAAAGTTGTAGATCTTGCAAAGTTACACAACTTTCATGTTGAACACTTTTTCATATGAGCCCTAGATCAATGGGAAATTTTACTTTTCAGTTTGGTCCCTGAGATTTTAGAAAATCACAAAACCATCCCTGCCTTCCTTCTTCCTCCTTCCTCTGCCCAAACAAAGGCGCCGCCCCTCGCCGCCGTGGTTTCCCGCCCACCGGTTGCCGTGCCGCCCCACGCGTCCAGCGCAAGTGCCGCCGCCTCCCCGAACCGCCTCTGCTGGCCTCTATGCCCCGCGCCACGCCGCCCCGAGGGCTTTCCCTCGCGCCACCTCGTCGGCCGCCCCCGGAGAAGCCGCTGTTGCCGCCGAATTGGCTCCCAATGAGCTCATTCCCCACCCCCTCCTCTGGCCTATAAATAGCCGGCCTCGCCCTTTCCTCTCTGGCATGCACAACCGCTCGCCCCTCCCCTGCTCGCGCCCATGCCTGAACCGCCATTGCCGCCGCTTCGACCTCGCTGTTGAACCCCCACCTCCGGCCATCCTCCGCGCGAGCTTGCCCCGGAATGGTTTTCCCTCACTCCATCGAAGCTTACTGTCCACTCCACAACAGCCTAGTGCCACCAGGCCGCCGCCGCCACCGCCAGGCTCACTGCCGCCTCTCTCCCCGCCGTGGGCAGCACAGCTCCGGCCGTCCCGCGCCCCACCAAACCCCTCTATAGGTGAGCCATGACCCACTGGTGCTCCCTGGCCCCTTGCCCCTTGCCACCGGCGACCAGCGCCGCCTGACTTTTGCTTGTGATTTCATGCACTTTGTTTAATTCTAGCTTATGCACTTATTAATTATTAAAGCATGTTATTATTAATTTCTTAGGGTCATCTTTTTACCATGGGGTCTATTAATCACAAGTAGTTTATGGTAATTTTTGGTAGAGTTTTAGTACTGTTTAGATTAATGTTTTAATTTAACCATGAGTTTTAGTTTTAATTCATGAATAATAATTTTTGTCCATGGAAATTCATGCAAATATTACTAAAAGCTACTCTTGCATAGTGTAACATATCAGTTCCGGTTAGCCCTACTACTTATGGATTGGATCTACTTCTTTGCTTGTCTCTCCAATGAAGTAAAATTTGTAGCCCCAGTGCCTGACTTTTGCTTGTGATTTCATGCACTTTGTTTAATTCTAGCTTATGCACTTATTAATTATTAAGGCATGTTCTTGTTAATTTCTTAGGGTCATCTTTTTACCATGGGCTCTATTAATCACAAGTAGTTTATGGTAATTTTTGGGAGAGTTTTAGTACTATTTAGATTAAGGTTTTAATTTAACCATGAGTTTTAGTTTTAATTCATGAATAATAATTTTTGTCCATGGAAATTCATGCAAATATTACTAAAAGCTACTCTTGCATAGTGTAACATACTCATTAAGTTTTAAATTCATATCCTCTCTGGAACTCAAGTTACAAATACATATTGTTTGGGTAGTTTTAATTTTGTCTATTTTTGTACTACTGTTTCGTTGAGTTTTAAATCTTGAAAATTTTACTGAAAGCTTTATATCTGTTCTAAGAGTGTTTAGTTAAATTTTCAGCTCCTTTACTTCAGTACTTTGACCTGTAGAATTTATCCATCTTCCTAGTAGTGCTGTTTTGGTGATTAGCTTAGTGCTGGAACATAGCTAGTTTTTGGTTAGTTTAGGTTCTTTGTTTGTTTATTAAATTACAAATTAAAATAGTGAAGGAAAGTTATAAAGTTAGCATTTCAATAACTCGAAATATTGCATCTCATATAGAAGTCACCTCGCTAGCAGACAGAACGTACATGTCGGTGTTTACCGCCAAGCCTGCTCAGGGATACCCTTAGCAGTAGGGTTTGTAGGTAGGGATCGACTACTCTAGAACTCGATGGTACAAGGAACACAAAGATTTAGACAGGTTCGGGCCGCGAGTTTGCATAATACCCGACTCGCTAGCAGACAGAACGTACATGTCGGTGTTTACCGCCAAACCCTTAACATGGAAAGTCCTAACCGAGTACAGTTGGAGTCCTACTACAACACAATCGGGTAGTTTCCTTTGTACTGCTGCTAGTTCTATGCCTATTCGGGTAGTTACAAAAGAGATAAGGTACATCCATGAGCTATCCCTTACTCTAGAACATTCTATGTCTATAAGCAGTCCCGCTGTCTCGGGTCTGACAGTACGAGCTTATTCAGGAACCAGATGGGGATATTTCTGAAGCTCAGGCCAACATCGCTAAACTAACTGAAGACCCGAACCCAGATTCGGAAGAACCAAAAGCTAATAGCTTTAGCAAAGTCACTAAAGGCAAGCCCCGGTGCATAATTCCTATTATTTTGAATTATGCCATTTACTATTATTTACTTGTGCATTTAAGTTATTGGAGTTGAATGAAAACCCTAGATGCATAATTCTAGGTACCTATTGATTGAACACTAGAAACTGAGTCCGAATAGATGCTATGCTAATAGGACCGGTAAAAGTCGAGTGATTGCCTGTCACTCACGAGCTTTATAGGAGTTGACTGTTTACTTTCTTGCAATCACTATAAGGACCATGGACGGATTTGGTTACAAACTTCCTGGTTGAAATCCGTCTGTGTTGATAAATTGCTAAGACCGTAGTGTGTGGTAGCGGTGGTTAAGCGTTTGAAAGTACTAGCCACATGCCGTAAATATGGTACGCAGTAAGCCTAGTAACTGATCGTCCCGACAAGTGGACATACCTCCCACTCTCTCATAAAGATAGGAGTTCATTTATGTTGCACAACACCACGGGTGCAAGGATGTGGATTGTTTCCTGTTGTCGGGGAGAGTGGCACTGATCCACGAACCGGAATGAGAAGCCAACGGTTGCTTGGGAGTGACTCGACAGTACTCCAAGCATGTGTGTTAGGTTTACCCTTGCATGTTGGAAATTCGATTCAGAATCGTCCATTTCTCGCGGAAATTGAGACTGCTTCATCCCTTTGCCACATAGAGTAATAAGTGGAACAAAAATGATACTCAATCTGTTTGGATGAAATTAATTCCTCTACCATATTTGTATAGTTAGGTGCTTACCTAGACTGATTAATCCAATTAGAATCTAAAAGCTAAAACTTGAAATTAAGGACCTACTTTTTATTGCTTTTCAGTAAAAGAAACCCCAGAGCCTTCACAAGCCTTGCATGTCTAGTTAAAGAGATATTATATACCCTTAGTCGGGTCAGCCTTGCTGAGTATTAGTATACTCACTCTTCTTGTGACTTTGTTTTCAGGTAAATTTTAGGGATGCATGGTGAGATTGACGTCATGTACGGGCTTCATCATGATGTCATATATATTCGCTAGATGTCGTATTATTTTCCGCTGTTTATAAACTCTGAAGAACTTATCTACTTCAAATTTTTGAGGTGCCCTGTTTGAATTCTCAAACCCAGTTTTTAATAACATTTACTATTAAAGTTTGTATTGTAAAATTTATGGCTGTTGTAATCTCTAGACTCACCTTCGTGTGAGGTATGTTGTTTCGATCGGAAATACAGTGGTTTTATCGGGATTTTACCCGACAGACTGTCAGATTACTTTGGTTGAAGTGTGTGTTAACCATTTTATCTGTAATGGAAATGGTTAACGCAATTGAGCCGAATTAATTTGGCGGTTCTGTCACAGACTGCTTCATCTTCGACAGTTCGCATCAGTGACCCGCCGCTCGCATCAAGCAGCGACATAGGCGACTTCGATTACTTCAGCTCGGTGGAAAAGCTTCGTGATCCGCAGCTCAAACGTTCGGCGGTTCATCGATAACTACTTCGACTACCAACCTTTCTTTATTCTGACAAAGTCAAAGGCACAGCCTATTGAGTAGTTGGGCTAAGAGACATGCTCTCCGCGGCCCTAGAGACAAGTTCTCTACCTTCTTCAGGACTTGTTACTCCAATAACTACTCCGACTACCAACCTTTCTTTGTTCCGGCAAAGTCAAAGGCACGGCCTATCGAGTAGTTGGGCTAAGAGACATGCCCTCCACGGACATAGAGACAAGTTCTCTACCTTCTTCAGGAATCGTTACTCCAATAACTACTTTGAATACCAACCTTTCTTTGTTCCGGCAAAGTCAAAGGCACAGCTTATCGAGTAGTTAGGCTAAGAGACATGCTCTCCGTGGCCCTAGAGACAAGTTCTCTACCTTCTTCACGAGCCATTACTCCAATAACTTCTCCGACTACCAACCTTTCTTTGTTCTGGCAAAGTCAAAGGCACGGCCTATCGAGTAGTTGGGCTAAGAGACATGCTCTCCACGGCCCTAGAGACAAGTTCTCAACCTTCTTCAGGAGTCGTTACTCCAATAACTACTCCGAATACCAACCTTTCTTTGTTCCGGCAAAGTCAAAGGCACGGCCTATCAAGTAGTTGGGCTAAGAGACATGCTCTCCGTGGCCCTAGAGACAAGTTCTCAACCTTCTTCAGGAGTCATTACTCCAATAACTACTCCGACTACCAACCTTTCTCAGTTCTAGCAAAGTCAAAGGCACGGCCTATCGAGTAGTTGGGATAAGAGACACGCTCTCCGCGGCCCTAGAGACAAGCTCTTTACTTCATCAGGAGTTGTTACTCCAATAACTAATCCGACTACCAACCTATCTTTGTTTCGGCAAAGTCAATGGCACGGCCTATCGAGTAGTTGGGCTAAGAGACATGCTCTCCTCGGCCCTAGAGACAAGGTCTCTACTTCTTCAGGAGTCATTACTCCAATAACTAATTCGAATACTAACCTTTCTTTGTTCCGGCAAAGTCATAGGCACGGCCTATCGAGTAGTTGGGCTAAGAGACACGCTCTCCGCGGCCGTAGAGACAAGTTCTCTACCTTCCTTAGGAGTCGTTACTCCAATAACTAATTCGAATATCAACCTTTCTTTGTTCCGGCAAAGTCAAAGGCACGGCCTATCAAGTAGTTGGGCAAAGAGACATGCTCTTCGCGGCCCTAGAGACAAGGTCTCTACCTTCTTCAGGAGTCATTACTCCAATAACTACTCCGACTACCAACCTTTTTTTGTTCCGGCAAAGTCAAAGGCACCGCCTATCGAGTAGTTGGGCTAAGAGACACGCTCTCTGTGGCCCTAGAGACAAGCTCTCTACTTCTTCAGTAGTTGTTACTCCAATAACTACTCCGACTACCAACCTTTCTTTGTTCCGGCAAAGTCAAAGGCACGGCCTATCGAGAAGTTGGGCTAAGAGACTTGCTCTCCACGGCCCTAGAGTCAAGGTCTCTACCTCTCTTGGAGTTGTTACTACAATAATAAAATCGAGTACCGACCTTTCTTTGTTTCGGCAAAGTCAAAGGCACGGTCTATCGAATAGTGGGGCTAAGAGACATGCTCTCTGCGGCCCTAGAGACAAGTTCTCTACCTTCTTTAGGAGTCGTAACTTCAATAACTACTCCGACTACCAACCTTTCTTTGTTCCGGCAAAGTCAAAGGCACGGACTATCAAGCAGTTGGGCTAAAAGACACGGTCTCCGCAGCCCTAGAGACAAGCTCTCTACTTCGTCAGGAGTTGTTACTCTTATAACTACAACGACTACCAACCTTTCTTTGTTCCGGCAAAGTCATAGGCACGGCCTATCGGGTACTTGGGCTAAGAGACATGCTCTCCGTGGCCCTAGAGACAAGGTCTCTACTTCCTTAGGAGTCGTTACTCCAATAACTAATTCGAATATCAACCTTTCTTTGTTCCGGCAAAGTCAAAGGCACGGCCTATCGAGTAGTTGGGCTAAGAGACATGCTCTCCGTGGCCCTAGAGACAAGTTCTCAACCTTCTTCAAGAGTCATTACTCCAATAACTACTCCGACTACCAACCTTTCTTAGTTCTGGCAAAGTCAAAGGCACGGCCTATCGAGTAGTTGGGAAAAGAGACACGCTCTCCGCGGCCCTAGAGACAAGCTCTCTACTTCATCAGGAGTTGTTACTCCAATAACTAATCCGACTACCAACCTATCTTTGTTTCGGCAAAGTCAATGGCACGGCCTATCGAGTAGTTGGGCTAAGAGACATGCTCTCCTCGGCCCTAGAGACAAGGTCTCTACTTCTTCAGGAGTCATTACTCCAATAACTAATTCGAATACTAACCTTTCTTTGTTCCGGCAAAGTCATAGGCACGGCCTATCGAGTAGTTGGGCTAAGAGACATGCTCTCCGCAGCCGTAGAGACAAGTTCTCTACCTTCTTCAGGAGTCATTATTCCAATAACTACTCCGACTACCAACCTTTTTTTGTTCCGGCAAAGTCAAAGGCACCGCCTATCGAGTAGTTGGGCTAAGAGACACGCTCTCTGTGGCCCTAGAGACAAGCTCTCTACTTCTTCAGTAGTTGTTACTCCAATAACTACTCCGACTACCAACCTTTCTTTGTTCCGGCAAAGTCAAAGGCACGACCTATCGACAAGTTGGGCTAAGAGACATGCTCTCCACGGCCCTAGAGACAAGTTCTCAACCTTCTTCAGGAGTCGTTACTCCAATAACTACTCCGAATACCAACCTTTCTTTGTTCCGGCAAAGTCAAAGGCACGGCCTATCGAGTAGTTGGGCTAAGAGACATGCTCTCCGCGGCCCTAGAGACAAGTTCTCAACCTTCTTCAGGAGTCATTACTGCAATAACTACTCCAACTACCAACCTTTCTCAGTTCTGGCAAAGTCAAAGGCACGGCCTATCGAGTAGTTGGGCTAAGAGACATGCTCTCCGTGGCCCTAGAGACAAGTTCTCAACCTTCTTCAGGAGTCATTACTCCAATAACTACTCCGACTACCAACCTTTCTCAGTTCTGGCAAAGTCAAAGGCACGGCCTATCGAGTAGTTGGGATAAGAGACACGCTCTCCGCGGCCCTAGAGACAAGCTCTTTACTTCATCAGGAGTTGTTACTCCAATAACTAATCCGACTACCAACCTATCTTTGTTTCGGCAAAGTCAATGGCACGGCCTATCGAGTAGTTGGGCTAAGAGACATGCTCTCCTCGGCCCTAAAGACAAGGTCTCTACTTCTTCAGGAGTCATTACTCCAATAACTAATTCGAATACTAACCTTTCTTTGTTCCGGCAAAGTCATAGGCACGGCCTATCGAGTAGTTGGGCTAAGAGACATGCTCTCCGCGGCCGTAGAGACAAGTTCTCTACCTTCTTCAGGAGTCATTACTCCAATAACTACTCCGACTACCAACCTTTTTTTGTTCCGGCAAAGTCAAAGGCACCGCCTATCGAGTAGTTGGGCTAAGAGACACGCTCTCTGTGGCCCTAGAGACAAGCTCTCTACTTCTTCAGCAGTTGTTACTCCAATAACTACTCCGACTACCAACCTTTCTTTGTTCCGGCAAAGTCAAAGGCACGGCCTATCGAGAAGTTGGGCTAAGAGACTTGCTCTCCACGGCCCTAGAGTCAAGGTCTCTACCTCTCTAGGAGTTGTTACTACAATAACAAAATCGAGTACCGACCTTTCTTTGTTTCGGCAAAGTCAAAGGCACGGTCTATCGAGTAGTGGGGCTAAGAGACATGCTCTCTGCGGCCCTAGAGACAAGTTCTCTACCTTCTTTAGGAGTCGTAACTTCAATAACTACTCCGACTACCAACCTTTCTTTGTTCCGGCAAAGTCAAAGGCACGGAATATCAAGCAGTTGGGCTAAAAGACACGGTCTCCGCAGCCCTAGAGACAAGCTCTCTACTTCGTCAGGAGTTGTTACTCTTATAACTACAACAACTACCAACCTTTCTTTGTTCCGGCAAAGTCATAGGCACGGCCTATCGGGTACTTGGGCTAAGAGACATGCTCTCCGTGGCCCTAGAGACAAGGTCTCTACTTCCTTAGGAGTCGTTACTCCAATAACTAATTCGAATATCAACCTTTCTTTGTTCCGGCAAAGTCAAAGGCACGGCCTATCGAGTAGTTGGGCTAAGAGACATGCTCTCCGTGGCCCTAGAGACAAGTTCTCAACCTTCTTCAAGAGTCATTACTCCAATAACTACTCCGACTACCAACCTTTCTTAGTTCTGGCAAAGTCAAAGGCACGGCCTACCGAGTAGTTGGGATAAGAGACACGCTCTCCGCGGCCCTAGAGACAAGCTCTCTACTTCATCAGGAGTTGTTACTCCAATAACTAATCCGACTACCAACCTATCTTTGTTTCGGCAAAGTCAATGGCACGGCCTATCGAGTAGTTGGGCTAAGAGACATGCTCTCCTCGGCCCTAGAGACAAGGTCTCTACTTCTTCAGGAGTCATTACTACAATAACTAATTCAAATACTAACCTTTCTTTGTTCCGGCAAAGTCATAGGCACGGCCTATCGAGTAGTTGGGCTAAGAGACATGCTCTCCGCGGCCGTAGAGACAAGTTCTCTACCTTCTTCAGGAGTCATTATTCCAATAACTACTCCGACTACCAACCTTTTTTTGTTCCGGCAAAGTCAAAGGCACCGCCTATCGAGTAGTTGGGCTAAGAGACACGCTCTCTGTGGCCCTAGAGACAAGCTCTCTACTTCTTCAGTAGTTGTTACTCCAATAACTACTCCGACTACCAACCTTTCTTTGTTCCGGCAAAGTCAAAGGCACGACCTATCGAGAAGTTGGGCTAAGAGACATGCTCTCCACGGCCCTAGAGTCAAGGTCTCTACCTCTCTAGGAGTTGTTACTACAATAACAAAATCGAGTACCGACCTTTCTTTGTTTTGGCAAAGTCAAAGGCACGGTCTATCGAGTAGTGGGGCTAAGAGACATGCTCTCTGCGGCCCTAGAGACAAGTTCTCTACCTTCTTTAGGAGTCATAACTTCAATAACTACTCCGACTACGAACCTTTCTTTGTTCCGGCAAAGTCAAAGGCACGGACTATCAAGCAGTTGGGCTAAAAGACACGGTCTCCGCAGCCCTAGAGACAAGCTCTCTACTTCGTCAGGAGTTGTTACTCTTATAACTACTCCGACTACCAACCTTTCTTTGTTCCGGCAAAGTCATAGGCACGGCCTATCGGGTACTTGGGCTAAGAGACATGCTCTCCGTGGCCCTAGAGACAAGGTCTCTACTTCCTTAGGAGTCGTTACTCCAATAACTAATTCGAATATCAACCTTTCTTTGTTCCGGCAAAGTCAAAGGCACGGCCTATCAAGTAGTTGGGCAAAGAGACATGCTCTTTGCGGCCCTAGAGACAAGGTCTCTACCTTCTTCCGGAGTCGTTACTCCAATAACTACTCGGACTACCAATCTTTTTTTGTTCCAGAAAAGTCAAAGGCACGGCCTATCGAGTAGTTGGGCTAAGAGACATGCTCTCCATGGCCCTAGAGACAAGTTCTCAACCTTCTTCAGGAGTCATTACTGCAATAACTACTCCGACTACCAACCTTTCTCAGTTCCGGCAAAGTCAAAGGCATGGCCTATCGAGTAGTTGGGCTAAGATACATGCTCTCCGCGGACCTAGAGGCAAGTTCTCTACCTTCTTCAGGAGTCGTTACTCCAATAACTACTCCGACTACCAACCTTTTTTTTGTTCCGGCAAAGTCAAAGGCACGGCCTATCGAGTAGTTGGGCTAAGAGACATGCTCTCTGTGGCCCTAGAGACAAGTTCTCTACCTCCTTCAGGAGTCGTTACTCCAATAACTACTACGTCTACCAACCTTTTTTTTGTTCCGGCAGAGTTAAAGGCACGGCCTATTGAGTAGTTGGGCTAAGAGACATGCTCTCCGCGGCCCTAGAGACAAGCTCTCTACTTCTTCGGGAGTTGTTACTCTAATAACTACTCCGACCACCAACCTTTCTTTGTTCCGGCAAAGTCAAAGGCATGGCCTCTCAAGTAGTTGGGCAAATAGACATGCTCTCCGCGGCCCTAGAGAAAAGTTCTCTACCTTTTTCAGGAGTTGTTACTCCAATAAATACTTGGACTACCAACCTTTTTTTGTTCCGGCAAAGTCAAAGGCATAGCCTATCGAGTAGTTGGGCTAAGAGACTGTTGGTATTTTGCAACGTCACGAATAAAATCCGCAAGCGTAAGGATACCGCTGTAGCTTTCACCTAAGAGTTTTCTAGGGTATCGTATCCACAGTGAAACGTGAGTACGCTTTCTACAGGTTCAGGGTCATCCAAGGACACACACGCCGGTGTGGAGAAGACAGAAGAAAGGACTTTCTATATCTAGAATCTATGCCTAGAAGAAGAGATCACTTCGCCGTTATACTTCGAGCTAAAGGTTTCAACTGGCTTATACAAGCCGATAGCTCCTAAATGATGCTCTATCCAATATCCGAATGTGGAGGATTACTAAAAGGCTTGAACAGGGCTGTCACCACCTGCCGGCTACCTCTACAAACCGTGGGACTATCAGACAACTAAGTGGTATAGTCCAACCTAGACACCACATCTACGCCTTTCCCTACTAACCTTAGCCCTGGCCAAGACTACCCTTTTCTATCCAGGGTCTTAAGCTAAGATCAAATGCTACTTGCTAGCATACACATCAACTAATATAAGGCAGAGATAATAACTTGCGATCTAAACTCTAATTCTAGATAAACAAACAAAGAAAGTCCCGAACACTTACAACCGAATAAGCATCCGTCGAGGTACAATCGGAGAAGAGTGCCGACAAACCCGGCACTTCCCTCGACTCATCCTACTCTCCTCCTTTTCTTCTACACCTCCTAGTCTACCTAAGCATCTTGGATGAAGGCCTCAAGCTCCAAGGGAGGAAGGGTGAGTTGAGAGGGTGAGATGTGTGTGTGTTTTCATTCCTCTACCCCCCCTTTGTATTTATAGGAGGGAGCCACGGGGTGAGCTGCAGCCGAGCCTCATCAAACCGCCATCACCAGCCAATAAGAGACCTCCACGTGGAACCTGAAGGCGATGGGGCCCACGGGTAGGTCGGCTGGCCTGCTTGGTTGGTCGGCCTCCTAGTGGGCCCACCGACCTTGCATTTTGGCCTGTGGGTCGCTTCCTGGGCCCACTTATCAATGGCATGAGGTTTATCTTTTATCATGTCGGTTCCTTGCTCTGGTGGGCCCTATACTCCATATTCTGACATGTGTCGCATCCTAATTTGTCGGAACATTGTGTCTTGGATCAAACCACACCATTGTGCTGCAAAATTAGCTCAAAACTCACCTGCACACATTCTTGAACATCATCTGTGGAATCTGTTAGTAATTAAATCTATCCTAGCATTTATTCCACATTTTGGTCCCTTTTTGTGCAGGAGTTGACGGTCAAAATTGGTCGTTAGTGACCGTCAACAGAGACACGCTCTCTGCGGCCCTAGAGACAAGCTCTCTACATCTTCAGGAGTTGTTACTCCAATAACTACTCCGACTACCAACCGTTCCTTGTTCCGGCAAAGTCAAAGGCACGACCTATCGAGTAGTTGGGCTAAGAGACATGCTCTCCGCGGTCCTAGAGACAAGTTCTCTACATTCTTCAGGAGTTGTTACTCCAATAACTACTCTGACTACCAACCTTTTTTTGTTTCGGCAAAGTCAAAGGCACGGCCTATCGAGTAGTTGGGCTAAGAGACACACTCTCTGCGGCCCTAGAGACAAGCTCTCCACTTCTTCAGGAGTTGTTACTCCAATAACTACTCCGACTACCAACCTTTCTTTGTTCCGGCAAACTCAAAGGCACGGCCTATCGAGTAGTTGGGCTTAGAGACATGCTCTCCGCGGCCCTAGAGACAAGGCCTCTACTTCTTCAGGAGTCGTTACTCCAATAACTAATTCGAATAGCAACCTTTGTTCCGGCAATGTCAAAGGCACGGCCTATCAAGTAGTTGGGCTAAGAGACATGCTCTCCGCGGCCCTAGAGACAAGTTCTCTACCTTCTTCAGGAGTCGTTACTACAATAACTACTCCGACTACCAACCTTTTTTTGTTTCGGCAAAGTCTAAGGCACGGCCTATCGAGTAGTTGGCTAAGAGACACACTCGCCGCGGCGCTAGAGACAAGCTCTCTACTTCTTCTGGAGTTGTTAATCCAATAACTACTCCGACTACCAACCTTTCTTTGTTTCGGCAAAGTCAAAGGCACGGCCTATCGAGTAGTTGGGCTAAGGGACATGCTCTCCGTGGCCCTAGAGACAAGCTCTCTACCTTCTTCAGGAGTCGTTACTCCAATAACTACTTCGACTACCAACCTTTTTTTGTTCCGGCAAAATCAAAGGCACGACCTATCGAGTAGTTAGGCTAAGAGATACGCTATCTGCGGCCCAAGAGACAAGATCTCTACTTCTTCAGGACTCGTTACTCCAATAACTAATTCGAATACCAACCTTTCTTTGTTCTGACAAAGTCAAAGGCACGACCTATCAAGTAGTTGGGCTAAGAGACATGCTCTCCACGGCCCTAGAGACAAGTTCTCTACCTTCTTCAAGAGTCGTTACTCCTATAATTACTCCGACTACCAACCTTTTTTTGTTCCGGTAAAGTCAAAGGCACGGCCTATCGAGTAGTTGGGCTAAGAGATATGCTCTCCGCGGCCCTAGAGACAAGTTCTCTACCTTCTTCAGGAGTCGTTACTCCAATAACTACTCCGACTACCAACCTTTGTTTGTTCCGGCAAACTCAAATGCACGGCCTATCGAGTAGTTGGGCTAAGAGACATGCTCTCCGCAGCCCTAGAGACAAGGTCTCTACTTCTTTAGGAGTCGTTACTCCAATAACTAATTCAAATACCAACCTTTGTTCTGGCAAAGTCAAAGGCACGGCCTATCAAGTAGTTGGGCTAAGAGACATTCTCTCCGCGGCCCTACAGACTAGTTCTCTACCTTCTTTAGGAGTCGTTACTCCAATAACTACTCCGACTACCAACCTTTTTTTGTTCCGGCAAAGTCTAAGGCACGACCTATCGAGTAGTAGGGCTAAGAGACACGCTCTCCGCGGCCCTAGAGACAAAATCTCTACTTCTTCAGGAGTTGTTACTCCAATAAATACTGCGACTACCAACCTTTCTTTGTTCCGGCAAAGTCAAAGGCACGGCCTATCGAGTAGTTGGTCTAAGAGACATGCTCTCTGCGGTCCTAGAGACAAGTTCTCTACCTTCTTCAGGAGTCGTTACTCCAATAACAACTCCGACTGCCAACTTTTTTTTGCTCCGGCAAAGACAAAGGCACGACCTATCGAGTAGTTGGGCTAAGAGACATGCTCTCCGCGGCCCAAGAGACAACGTCTCTACTTCTTCAGGAGTTGTTACTCCAATAACTAATTCAAATACCAACCTTTCTTCTGGCAAAGTCAAAGGCACTGCCTATGAAGTAGTTGGGCTAAGAGACATGCTCTCCGCGGCCCTAGAGACAAGTTCTCTATCTTCTTCAGGAGTCGTTACTCCAATAACTACTCCGACTACCAACCTTTTTTTGTTCCGGCAAAATCTAAGGCACGGCCTATCGAGTAGTAGGGCTAAGAGACACGCTCTCCGCGGCCCTAGAGACAAGCTCTCTACTTCTTCAGGAGTTGTTACTCCAATAAATACTGCGACTACCAACCTTTTTGTGTTCCGACAAAGTCAATGGCACGGCCTATCGAGTAGTTGGGCTAAGAGACATGCTCTCCACGGCCCTAGAGACAAGCTCTCTACCTTCTTCAGGAGTCGTTACTCCAATGACTACTCCGACTACCAACCTTTTTTTGTTTCGGCAAAGTCAAAGGCACGGCCTATCGAGTAGTTTGGCTAAGAGACACGCTCTCCGCGGCCCTAGAGACAAGCTCTCTACTTCTTCGGGAGCTGTTACTCCAATAACTAGTCTGACTACAAACCTTTCTTTCTTCCAGCAAAGTCAAAGGCAAGGCCTATCAAGTTCTTAGGCTAAGAGGTATGCTCTCTGCGGCCCTAGAGACAAGATCTCTAATTTTTCAGGAGTCGTTACTCTAATAACTAATTCGAATACCAACCTTTCTTTGTTTCGGCAAAGTCAAAGGCATGGCCTATCGAGTAGTTGGGCTAAGAGACATGCTCTCTGCGGCCCTAGAGAAAAGTTATCTACCTTCTTCAGGAGTCGTTACTCCAATAACTACTCCGACTACCAACCTTTTTTTGCTCCGGCAAAGTCAAAGGCACGGCATATCGAGTAGTTAGGCTAAGAGATATGCTCTCCGCGGCCTTAGAGGCAAGATCTCTACATCTTCAGGACTCGTTACTCCAATAACTAATTCGAATACCAACCTTTCTTTGTTCCAGCAAAGTCAAAGGCACGGCCTATCGAGTAGTTGGGCTAAGAGACATGCTCTCCGCGGCCCTAGAGACAAGTTCTCTACCTTCTTCAGGAGTCGTTACTCCAATAACTACTCCGACTACCAACCTTTGTTTGTTCCGGCAAACTCAAAGGCATGGCCTATCGAGTAGTTGGACTAAGAGACATGCTCTCCGCGGCCCTAGAGACAAGTTATCTACCTTCTTCAGGAGTCGTTACTCCAATAACTACTCCGACTACCAACCTTTTTTTGCTCCGGCAAAGTCAAAGGCATGGCCTATCGAGTAGTTGGGCTAAGAGACATGCTCTCCGTGGCCCTAGAGATAAGTTCTCTACCTCCTTCAGGAGTCATTACTCCAATAACTATTCCGACTACCAACCTTTCTTTGTTCCGGCAAACTAAAAGGCACGGCCTATCGAGTAGTTGGGATAAGAGACATGCTCTCCGCGGCCCTAGAGACAAGGTCTCTACTTCTTCAGGAGTCATTACTCCAATAACTAATTCGAATACCAACCTTTATTTGTTCCGGCAAAGTCAAAGGCATGGCCTATCGAGTAGTTGGGCTAAGAGACATGCTCTCTGCGGCCCTAGAGAAAAGTTATCTACCTTCTTCAGGAGTCGTTACTCCAATAACTATTCCGACCACCAACCTTTTTTTGCTCCGGCAAAGTCAAAGGCACGGCATATCGAGTAGTTAGGCTAAGAGATATGCTCTCCGCGGCCCTAGAGGCAAGATCTCTACTTCTTCAGGACTCGTTACTCCAGTAACTAATTCAAATACCAACCTTTCTTTATTCCAGCAAAGTCAAAGGCACGGCCTATCGAGTAGTTGGGCTAAGAGACATGCTCTCCGCGGCCCTAGAGACAAGTTCTCTACATTCTTCAGGAGTCGTTACTCCAATAACTACACCGACTACCAACCTTTGTTTGTTCCGGCAAACTCAAAGGCACGGCCTATCGAGTAGTTGGACTAAGAGATGCTCTCCGCGGCCCTAGAGACAAGTTATCTACCTTCTTCAGGAGTCGTTACTCCAATAACTACTCCGACTACCAACCTTTTTTTGCTCCGGCAAAGTCAAAGGCATGGCCTATCGAGTAGTTGGGCTAAGAGACATGCTCTCCGTGGCCCTAGAGATAAGTTCTCTACCTCCTTCAGGAGTCATTACTCCAATAACTACTCCGACTACCAACCTTTCTTTGTTCCGGCAAACTAAAAGGCACGGCCTATCGAGTAGTTGGGCTAAGAGAAATGGTCTCCGCGGCCCTAGAGACAAGGTCTCTACTTCTTCAGGAGTCGTTACTCCAATAACTAATTCGAATACCAACCTTTATTTGTTCCGGCAAAGTCAAAGGCATGGCCTATCGAGTAGTTGGGCTAAGAGACATGCTCTCCGCGGACCTAGAGGCAAGTTCTCTACCTTCTTCAGGAGTCGTTACTCCAATAACTACTCCGACTACCAACCTTTTTTTTTTGTTCCGGCAAAGTCCAAGGCACGGCCTATCGAGTAGTTGAGCTAAGAGATATGCTCACCGCGGCCCTAGAGACAAGTTCTCTACCTTCTTCAGGAGTCGTTACTCCAATAATTACTCCGACTACCAACCTTTTTTTGTTCCGGTAAAGTCAAAGGCACGGCCTAACGAGCAGTTGGGCTAAGAGACATGCTCTCCGCGGCCCTAGAGACAAGTTCTCTACCTTCTTCAGGAGTCGTTACTCCAATAACTACTCCGACTAACAACCTTTTTTTGTTCCAGCAAAGTCAAAGGCACGGCCTATCGAGTAGTTGGGCTAAGAGATATGCTCACCGCGGCCCTAGAGACAAGTTCTCTACCTTCTTCAGGAGTCGTTACTCCAATAATTACTCCGATTACCAACCTTTTTTTGTTCCGGTAAAGTCAAAGGCACGGCCTATCGAGTAGTTGAGCTAAGAGACATGCTCTCTGCGGCCCTAGAGACAAGCTCTCTACTTCTTCAGGAGTTGTTACTCCAACATCTACTCCGACTACCAACCTTTCTTTGTTTCGGCAAATTCAAAGGCACGGCCTATCGAGTAGTTGGGCTAAGAGACATGCTCTCCGCGGCCATAGAGACATGTTCTCTACCTTCTTCAGGAGTCGTTACTCCAATAATTACTCCGACTACCAACATTTTTTTGTTCCGGTAAAGTCAAAGGCACGGCCTATCGAGCAGTTGGGCTAAGAGACATGCTCTCCGCGGCCCTAGAGACAAGTTCTCTACCTTCTTCAGGAGTCGTTACTCCAATAACTACTCCGACTAACAACCTTTTTTTGTTCCAGCAAAGTCAAAGGCACGGCCTATCGAGTAGTTGGGCTAAGAGACACGCTCTCCGTGGCCCTAGAGACAAGCTCTCTACTTCTTCAGGAGTTGTTACTCCAATAACTACTCCGACTACCAACTATTATTTGTTCCAGCAAAGGCAAAGGCATGGCCTATCGAGTAGTTGGGCAAAGAGACATGCTTTCCGTGGCCCTAGAGACAAGTTCTCTACCTCCTTAAGGAGTCGTTACTCCAATAACTACTCCGACTACCAACCTTTCTTTGTTCCGGCAAACTCAAAGGCACGGCCTATCGAGTAGTTGGGCTAAGAGACATGCTCTCCGCAGCCCTAGAGACAAGTTCTCTACCTTCTTCAGGAGTCGTTACTACAATAACTACTCCAACTACCAACCTTTTTTTGTTCCGGCAAAGTCTAAGGCACGGCCAATCCAGTAGTTGGGCTAAGATACACGCTCGCCGCGGCCCTAGAGACAAGCTCTCTACTTCTTCTGGAGTTGTTACTCCAATAACTACTCCGACTACCAACCTTTCTTTGTTTCGGCAAAGTCAAAGGCACGGCCTATCGAGTAGTTGGGCTAAGAGACATGCTCTCCACGGCCCTAGAGACAAGCTCTCTACCTACTTCAAGAGTCGTTACTACAATAACTACTCCGACTACCAACCTTTCTTTGTTCCGGCAAAGTCAAAGGCACGGCCTATCGAGTAGCTGGGCTAAGAGAAATGCTCTCCGCGGCCCTAGAGACAAGCTCTCTACTTCTTCAGGAGTTGTTACTCCAATAACTACTCTGACTACCAACCTTTTTTTGCTCCGGCAAAGTCAAAGGCACAGCCTATCGAGTAGTTAGGCTAAGAGATATGCTCTCCGCGGCCCTAGAGACAAAATCTCTACTTCTTCAGGAGTCATTACTCCAATAACTAATTCGAATACCAACCTTTCTTTGTTCCGGCAAAGTCAAAGGCACGTCCTATCAAGTAGTTGGGCTAAGAGACATGCTCTCCATGGCCCTAGAGATAAGTTCTCTACCTCCTTCAGGAGTCATTACTCCAATAACTACTCCGACTACCAACCTTTCTTTGTTCCGGCAAACTAAAAGGCACGGCCTATCGAGTAGTTGGGCTAAGAGACATGCTCTCCGTGGCCCTAGAGACAAGGTCTCTACTTCTTCAGGAGTTGTTACTCCAACATCTACTCCGACTACCAACCTTTCTTTGTTCCGGCAAATTCAAAGGCACGGCCTATCGAGTAGTTGGGCTAAGAGACATGCTCTCCGCGGCCATAGAGACATGTTCTCTACCTTCTTCAGGAGTCGTTACTCCAATAATTACTCTGACTACCAACATTTTTTTGTTCTGGTAAAGTCAAAGGCACGGCCTATCGAGTAGTTGGGCTAAGAGACATGCTCTCCGCGGCCCTAGAGACAAGCTCTCTACTTCTTCTGGAGTTGTTACTCCAATAACTACTCCAACTACCAACCTTTCTTTGTTCCGGGAAACTCAAAGGCATGGCCTATAGAGTAGTTGGGCTAAGAGACATGCTCTCCGCGGCCCTAGAGACAAGGTCTCTACTTCTTCAGGAGTCGTTACTGCAATAACTAATTCGAATACCAACCTTTCTTTGTTCCGGCAAATTCAAAGGCACGTCCTATCAAGTAGTTGGGCTAAGAGACATGCTCTCCGCGGCCCTAGAGACAAGATCTCTACTTCTTCAGGAGTCGCTACTCCAATAACTAATTCGAATACCAACCATTCTTTGTTCCGGCAAAGTCAAAGGCACGGCCTATCAAGTAGTTGGGCTAAGAGACATGCTCTCCGCGGCCCTAGAGATAAGTTCTCTACCTTCTTCAGGAGTCGTTACTCCAATAATTACTCCGACTACCAACCTTTTTTGTTACGGTAAAGTCAAAGGCACGGCCTATCGAGTATTTGGGCTAAGATGCACGCTCTCCACGGCCCTAGAAACAAGCTCTGTACTTCTTAAGTAGTTGTTACTCCAATAACTACTCCGACTGCCAACCTTTCTTTGTTCCGGCAAAGTCAAAGGCACAACCTATCGAGTAGTTAGGCTAAGAGATATGCTCTCCGCGGCCCTAGAGACAAGGTCTCCACTTCTTCAGGAGTCGTTAAACCAATAACTAATTCGAATACCAACCTTTCTTTGTTCCGGCAAAGTCAAAGGAACAGCCTATCAAGTAGTTGGGCTAAGAGACATGCTCTCCGCGGCCCTAGCGACAAGTTCTCTACGTTCTTCAGGAGTCGTTACTCCAATAACTACTCCGACTACCAACCTTAATTTGTTCTGGCAAAGTCAAAGGCACGTCGAGTAGTTGGGCTAAGAGACATGCTCACTGCGGCCCTAGAGACAAGGTCTCTACTTCGTCAGGAGTTGTTACTCCAATAACTACAACGACTACCAACATTTCTTTGTTCCAGCAAAGTCAAAGGCATGGCCTATCGAGTAGTTGGGCTAAGAAATATGCTCTCCGCGGCCCTAGAGACAAGTTTTCTACCTTCTTCAAGAGTCGTTACTAAAATAACTACTCCGACTACCAACCTTTCTTTATTCCGGCAAAGTTAAAGGCACGTCCTATCGAGTAGTTGAGCTAAGAGACATGCTCTCCGCGGCCCGAAAGACAAGTTCTCTACCTTTTTCTGGAGTCGTTACTTCAGTAACTACTCTGACTACCAACCTTTCTTTGTTACGGCAAAGTCAAAGGCACGGCCTATCGAGTAGCTGGGCTAAGAGACATACTCTCCGCGGCCCTAGAGACAAGTTCGCTACCTTCTTTAGGAGTCGTTACTCCAATAACTACTTCGAATACCAACCTTTCTTTGTTCCGGCAAAGTCAAAGGCACAGCCTATCGAGCAGTTGGGCTAAGAGACATGCTCTCCGCGGCCCTAGAGACAAGTTCTCTACCTTCTTCAGGAGTCGTTACTCCAATAACTACTCCGACTAACAACCTTTCTTTCTTCCGGCAAAGTCAAAGGCACAGCCTATCGAGTAGTTGGGCTAAGAGACACGCTCTCTGCGGCCCTAGAGACAAGCTCTCTATTTCTTCAGGAGTTGTTACTCCAATAACCACTCTGACTACCAACCTTTCTTTGTTCCGGCAAAGTTAAAGGCGTAGCCTATCGAGTAGTTGGGCTAAGAGACATGCTCTCCGCGGCCCTAGAGACAAGTTCTCTACCTTCTTCGGGAGTCGTTACTTCAATAACTAATCTGACTACCAACCTTTTTTTGTTCCGGCAAAGTCAAAGGCACGGCCTATCGAGTAATTGGGCTACGTGACATGCTCTCGGCAAACCTAGAGACAAGGTCTCTACCTCATCAGGAGTTGTTACTCTAATAACACTCCGACTACTAACCTTTCTTTGTTCTGGCAAAGTCAAAGGCATGGCCTATCGAGTAGTTGGGCTAAGAGACATGCTCTCCGCGGCCCTAGAGACAAGATCTCTACTTCTTCTGGAGTCGTTACTCCAATAACTATTTTGAATACCAACATTTCTTTATTCCGGCAAAGTCAAAGGCACGGCCTATCAAGTAGTTGGGCGAAGAGACAAGCTCTCCGCGGCCCTAGAGACATGTTCTCTGCCTTCTTCAGGAGTCGTTACTAAAATAACTACTCCGACTACCAATCTTTTTTTGTTTCGGCAAAGTCAAAGGCACGGCCTATCGAGTAGTTGGGCTAACAGACACGCTCTCCGCGGCCCTAGAGACATGTTCCCTGCCTTCTTCAGGAGTTGTTACTCCAATAACTATGCCTACTACATACCTTTCTTTGTTACGGCAAAGTAAAAGGATCGGCCTATCGATTAGTTGGGCTAAGAGACACGCTCTCCGCGGCCCAAGAGACAAGCTCTCTACTTCTTCAGGAGTCGTTACTCCAATAACTACTCCGACTACAAACCTTTCTTTGTTCCGGCAAAGTCAAAGGCAGGCCTATCGAGTAGTTGGGCTAAGAGACACGCTCTCCGCGGCCCTAGAGACAAGCTCTCTACTTCTTCAGGAGTTGTTACTCCAATAACTACTCCGACTACCAACATTTCTTTGTTCCAGCAAAGTCAAAGGCATGGCCTATCGAGTAGTTGGGCTAAGAGACATGCTCTCCGCGGCCCGAGAGACAAGTTCTCTACCTTCTTCGGGAGTCGTTACTTCAATAACAACTCTGACTACCAACCTTTTTTTGTTCCGGCAAAGTCAAAGGCACGGCCTATCGAGTAATTGGGCTACGAGACATGCTCTCGGCAACCCTAGAGACAAGGCCTATACTTCATCTGGAGTTGTTGGGCTAAGAGACATGCTCTCCGCGGCCCTAGAGACAAGTTTTCTACCTTCTTCAGGAGTCGTTACTCCAATAACTACTCCGAATACCAACCTTTCTTTGTTTTGGTAAAGTCAAAGGCACAGCCTATCGAGTAGTTGGGCTAAGAGACTTGCTCTCCGCGGCCCTAGAGACAAGTTATCTACCTTCTTCAGGAGTCGTTACTCCAATAACTACTCCGACTACCAACCTTTCTTTGTTCCGGCAAAGTCAAAGGCATGGCCTATCGAGTAGTTGGGCTTAGAGACATGCTCTCCGCGGCCCTAGAGACAAGTTCTCTACCTTCTTCAGGAGTCGTTACTCCAATAACTACTCCGACTACCAACCTTTCTTTGTTTCGGTAAAGTCAAAGGCACGGCCTATCGAGTAGTTGGGCTAAGAGACATGCTCTCCGCGGCCCTAGAGACAAGTTCTCTTCCTTCTTCAGGAGTCGTTACTCCAATAACTACTTCGAATACCAACTTTTCTTTGTTCCGGCAAAGTCAAAGGCACAGCCTATCGAGCAGTTGGGCTAAGAGACATGCTCTCTGCGGCTCTAGAGACAAGTTCGCTACCTTTTTCAGGAATCGTTACTCCAATAACTACTCCGACTATCAACCTTTTTTTTTCCGGCAAAGTCAAAGGCATGGCCTATCGAGTAGTTGGGCTAAGAGACACATTCTCCGCGGCCCTAGAGACAAGCTCTCTACTTCTTCAGGAGTTATTACTCCAATAACTACTCCGACTACCAACCTTTCTTTATTCCGGCAAAGTCAAAGGCACGGCCTATCGAGTAGTTGGGCTAAGACACATGCTCTCCTCAGCCCTAGAGAAAAGGTCTCTACTTCATCTGGAGTTTTACTTCAATAACTACTCCGACTACCAACCTTTCTTTGCTCCGGCAAAGTCAAAGGCATGGCCTATCGAGTAATTGGGCTACGAGACATGCTCTCGGCAACCCTAGAGATAAGGTCTCTACTTCATCAGGAGTTGTTACTCTAATAACTACTCCGACTACTAACCTTTCTTTGTTCAGGCAAAGTCAAAGGCACGGCCAATCGAGTAGTTGGGCTAAGAGACATGCTCTCCGCGGCCCTAGAGACAAGGTATGTACTTCTTCTGGAGTCGTTACTCCAATAACTAATTCGAATACCAACATTTCTTTATTCCGGCAAAGTCAAAGGCACGGCCTATCAAGTAGTTGGGCTAAGAGACATGCTCTCCGCGGCCCTAGAGACATGTTCTCTACCTTCTTCAGGAGTTGCTACTCCAATAACTACTCCGACTACAAACCTTTCTTTGTTCCGGCAAAGTCAAAGGCACGGCCTATCGAGTAGTTGGGCTAACAGACACGCTCTCCGCGGCCCTAGAGACATGTTCTCTGCCTTCTTCAGGAGTCGTTACTCCAATAACTACGCCTACTACATGCCTTTCTTTGTTACGGCAAAGTAAAAGGCACGGCCTATCGATTAGTTGGGCTAAGAGACACGCTCTCCGTGGCCCAAGAGACAAGCTCTCTACCTCTTCGGGAGTCGTTACTCCAATAACTACTCCGACTACCAACTTTTCTTTGTTCCGGCAAAGTCAAAGGCACGGCCTATCGAGTAGTTGGGCTAAGAGACATGCTCTCCGCAGCCCTAGAGACAAGGTCTCTACTTCATCCCGAGTTGTTACTCCAATAACTATTCCGACTACCAACCTTTCTTTGTTCCGGTAAAGTCAAAGGCACGTCGAGTAGTTGGGCTAAGAGACATCCTCACTGCGGCCCTAGAGACAAGATCTCTACTTCGTCAGTAGTTGTAACTCCAATAACTACTTTGACTACCAACCTTTCTTTGTTCTGGCAAAGTCAAAGGCACGGCCTATCGAGTAGTTGGGCTAAGAGACATGCTCTCCTCAGCCCTAGAGAAAAGGTCTCTACTTCATCTGGAGTTTTACTTCAATAACTACTCCGACTACCAACCTTTCTTTGCTCCGGCAAAGTCAAAGGCACGGCCTATCGAGTAATTGGGCTACGAGACATGCTCTCGGCAACCCTAGAGATAAGGTCTCTACTTCATCAGGAGTTGTTACTCTAATAACTACTCCGACTACTAACCTTTCTTTGTTCAGGCAAAGTCAAAGGCACAGCCAATCGAGTAGTTGGGCTAAGAGACATGCTGTCCGCGGCCCTAGAGACAAGGTATGTACTTCTTCTGGAGTCGTTACTCCAATAACTAATTTGAATACCAACATTTCTTTATTCTGGCAAAGTCAAAGGCACGGCCTATCAAGTAGTTGGGCTAAGAGACATGCTCTCCGCGGCCCTAGAGACATGTTCTCTACCTTCTTCAGGAGTTGTTACTCCAATAACTACTCCGACTACAAACCTTTCTTTGTTCTGGCAAAGTCAAAGGCACGGCCTATCGAGTAGTTGGGCTAACAGACACGCTCTCCGCGGCCCTAGAGACATGTTCTCTGCCTTCTTCAGGAGTCGTTACTCCAATAACTACGCCTACTACATTCCTTTCTTTGTTATGTCAAAGTAAAAGGCACGGCCTATCGATTAGTTGGGCTAAGAGACACGCTCTCCGTGGCCCAAGAGACAAGCTCTCTACTTCTTCGGGAGTCGTTACTCCAATAACTACTCCGACTACCAACCTTTCTTTGTTCCGGCAAAGTCAAAGGCACGGCCTATCGAGTAGTTGGGCTAAGAGACATGCTCTCCGCAGCCCTAGAGACAAGGTCTCTACTTCGCCCCGAGTTGTTACTGCAATAACTATTCCGACTACCAACCTTTCTTTGTTCCGGTAAAGTCAAAGGCACGTCGAGTAGTTGGGCTAAGAGACATCCTCACTGCGGCCCTAGAGACAAGATCTCTACTTCGTCAGTAGTTGTAACTCCAATAACTACTCTGACTACCATCCTTTCTTTGTTCTGGCAAAGTCAAAGGCACGGCCTATCGAGTAGTTGGGCTAAGAGACATGCTCTCCTCAGCCCTAGAGAAAAGGTCTCTACTTTATCTGGAGTTGTACTTCAATAACTACTCCGACTACCAACCTTTCTTTGCTCCGGCAAAGTCAAAGGCACGGCCTATCGAGTAATTGGGCTACGAGACATGCTCTCGGCAACCCTAGAGATAAGGTCTCTACTTCATCAGGAGTTGTTACTCTAATAACTACTCCGACTACTAACCTTTCTTTGTTCAGGCAAAGTCAAAGGCACAGCCAATCGAGTAGTTGGGCTAAGAGACATGCTGTCCGCGGCCCTAGAAACAAGGTATGTACTTCTTCTGGAGTCGTTACTCCAATAACTAATTCGAATACCAACATTTCTTTATTCCGGCAAAATCAAAGGCACGGCCTATCAAGTAGTTGGGCTAAGAGACATGCTCTCCGCGGCCCTAGAGACATGTTCTCTACCTTCTTCAGGAGTTGTTACTCCAATAACTACTCCGACTACAAACCTTTCTTTGTTCCGGCAAAGTCAAAGGCACGGCCTATCGAGTAGTTGGGCTAACAGACACGCTCTCCGCGGCCCTAGAGACATGTTCTCTGCCTTCTTCAGGAGTCGTTACTCCAATAACTACGCCTACTACATGCCTTTCTTTGTTACGGCAAAGTAAAAGGCACGGCCTATCGATTAGTTGGGCTAAGAGACACGCTCTCCGTGGCCCAAGAGACAAGCTCTCTACTTCTTCGGGAGTCGTTACTCCAATAACTACTCCGACTACCAACCTTTCTTTGTTCCGGCAAAGTCAAAGGCACGGCCTATCGAGTAGTTGGGCTAAGAGACATGCTCTCCGCAGCCCTAGAGACAAGGTCTCTACTTCGTCCCGAGTTGTTACTCCAATAACTATTCCGACTACCAACCTTTCTTTGTTCCGGTAAAGTCAAAGGCACGTCGTGTAGTTGGGCTAAGAGACATCCTCACTGCGGCCCTAGAGACAAGATCTCTACTTCGTCAGTAGTTGTAGCTCCAATAACTACTCTGACTACCAACCTTTCTTTGTTCTGGCAAAGTCAAAGGCACGGCCTATCGAGTAGTTGGGCTAAGAGACATGCTCTCCTCAGCCCTAGAGAAAAGGTCTCTACTTCATCTGGAGTTTTACTTCAATAACTACTCCGACTACCAACCTTTCTTTGTTCCGGCAAACTAAAAGGCACGGCCTATCGAGTAATTAGGCTACGAGACATGCTCTCGGCAACCCTAGAGATAAGGTCTCTACTTCATCAGGAGTTGTTACTCTAATAACTACTCCGACTACTAACCTTTCTTTGTTCAGGCAAAGTCAAAGGCACAGCCTATCGAGTAGTTGGGCTAAGAGACATGCTCTCCGTCGCCCTAGAGACAAGGTCTCTACTTCTTCTGGAGTCGTTACTCCAATAACTAATTCGAATACCAACATTTATTTATTCCGGCAAAGTCAAAGGCACAGCCTATCAAGTAGTTGGGCTAAGAGAAATGCTCTCCGCGGCCCTAGAGACATATTCTCTACCTTCTTCAGGAGTTGTTACTCCAATAACTACTCCGACTACAAACCTTTCTTTGTTCCGGCAAAGTCAAAGGCACGGCCTATCGAGTAGTTGGGCTAACAGACACGCTCTCCGCGGCCCTAGAGACATGTTCTCTGCCTTCTTCAGGAGTCATTACTCCAATAACTACGCCTACTACATGCCTTTCTTTGTTACGGCAAAGTAAAAGGCACGGCCTATCGATTAGTTGGGCTAAGAGACACGCTCCCGCGGCCCAAGAGACAAGCTCTCTACTTCTTCAGGAGTCGTTACTCCAATAACTACTCCGACTACCAACCTTTCTTTGTTCCGGCAAAGTCAAGGCACGGCCTATCAAGTAGTTGGCCTAAGAGACTCGCTCTCGACGGCCCTAGAGACAAACTCCCTACTTCTTCAGGAGTTGTTACTCCAATAACTAATCTGACTACCAACCTTTCTTTGTTCTGGCAAAGTCAAAGGCACGGCCTATCGAGTAGTTGGGCTAAGAGACATGCTCTCCGCAGCCCTAGAGACAAGGTCTCTACTTCGTCCCGAGTTGTTACTCCAATAACTATTCCGACTACCAACCTTTCTTTGTTCCGGCAAAGTCAAAGGCACGTCGAGTAGTTGGGCTAAGAGACATGCTCACTGCGGCCCTAGAGACAAGATCTCTACTTCGTCAGTAGTTGTAACTCCAATAACTACTCCGACTACCAACATTTCTTTGTTCCGGCAAAGTCAAAGGTACGGCCTATCGAGTAGTTGGGCTAAGAGACATGCTCTCTGCGGACCTAGAGACAAGTTCTCTACCTTCTTCAGGAGTAGTTACTCCAATAACTACTCCGACTACCAACCTTTCTTTGTTTCGGCAAAGTCAAAGGCACGGCCTATCGAGTAGTTGGGCTAAGAGACATGCTCTCCGCGGCCCTAGAGACAAGTTCTCTACCTTCTTCAGGAGTCGTTACTCCAATAACTACTCCGCCTACTAACCTTTCTTTGTTCCGGCAAAGTGAAAGGCATGGCCTATCGAGTAGTTGGGCTAAGAGACACGCTCTCCGCGGCCCTAGAGACAAGTTCTCTACTTCTTCAGGAGTTGTTACTCCAATAACTACTCCGACTACCAACCTTTTTTTGTTCCGGCAAACTCAAAGGCATGGCCTATAGAGTAGTTGGGCTAAGAGACATGCTCTCCGCGGCCCTAGAGACATGTTCTCTACCTTCTTCATTAGTCGTTACTCCATTAACTACTCCGACTACCAACCTTTCTTTGTTCCGGCAAAGTCAAAGGCATGGCCTATCGAGTAGTTGGGCTAAGAGACACGCTCTCCGCGGCCCTAGAGACAATCTCTCTACTTCTTCAGGAATTGTTACTCCAATAACTACTCCGACTACCAACCTTTCTTTGTTCTGGCAAAGTCAAAGGCACAGCCTATTGTGGCAGAACCATCTGAATTATCCCGGCTCAAGTGCACTGGTCATTACCATAAAGGCAACACCGACTCAAACGCACTTCAAACGGAACAATTCTTGGTATGTCGGGTAACGTCCCAATACAACCACCGGATCTCGGATCGAACAAGCATACCCCGCACGAAGGCGAGTCCAGAGATATTACAACCATATATCTTACAACACAGGCATAGCAGTTATTACAACAAGTTCAAAGTATTATGACAGGTCCAAACTCAGTAAAACCTTATACAAGACATAAGTTTAAAGTTCAGAGTTTAAGCAGCGGAAAGAAAATACGACGGCTACAACACGTTGCAAAAGGATACCAAGCTAGCCCAAGCAAGGTATCACTCGTCGGGGTCATTGCCGGCCAGAGACGGATCCCACTCTACGGACCAGCCAGAGGGCAAAGAATAGGGCCAAGTCAGACTAGCGGACTGGTCCTCAAAACTCATACCTAAAACAGGATTCAACAGCAAGGCTGAGTATACTAATACTCAGCAAGACTTAACCGTCAACGGATATACTTAGTCCACTTAGCTAGACTATGCAGGGTTCTGTAAGGCTCTGGTTTTCCTTTTAGTGAAAAGCAACAAAGAGTAGGTTCTTAATTTCACATTTTAGCTTTCAATATTCTAGTTGATTAACCATTCTATGTAAGCAACTAATTCTAATCAACCATGGTAGAACTTTAGTCAAACATCAAGATTGATCATATTAATATTACTCTTATTACTCTGTGTGGCAAAGGGATCAAGTAGTCTCAATATCCGCTAGAGACAGACGATTCGAATCGGATTTCCAACCTTGCAAGGTAAACCTAACACACACGTTTGGAACACCGTCGGGTCATTCCCAAACAATCGTTGACCTTTCATTCCGGCTTGTGGATAGGGTCACTCTCCCCGACTATAGGGCACCAACTTCCTCCCTGCACACGTGGTGTTGCGCAACATAAACATAAAAACCTATCTCTAAGAGAGAGTGAAAGGTATATCCACTCACCAGTCTGATCAGCTACTAGGCTTACTGCATACCATATTTACGGCATGTGGCTAGTACGTTCAAACGCTTAACCACCGCTACCACACACTGCGACCTTAGCAGAATTCATCAACACAGACGGGGTCTCACCTAAAGTCATGATATCGAACATGACCCCGTCCGACGTCCTTATAGTGATTGTAGATAAAAGAAAACAAGCAACTCCTATTAAGGTCGCGAGTGACAGGCATTCACTCGACTTTTACCGGTCCTATAAGCATAGCAATTACTCGAACTCAAGTCTAGTGTTCAGTACATAGGTTCCTAGGATCATGCATCTAGGGTTTCAATTCAAATCCTAAGAACTGTAAATGCACAAGTAGTATATAAAGTGCATAATTTGAAATACTGGGTTTATGTCCGGGGCTTGCCTTCGCGGTAGTCACTAGCTAGATCAGCCTTTGGCTCTTCCGCACTTTGGTCCGGGTCTTCAGTTAGTGTAGCGGCGTTCACCTGGGCTTCTTGACCACCTCCTTCAGACTCCGGGATCAGCTCGTACATCCCGTCCGCTAGAACAGTCGTATCTATATGAGATGCAAGAAATGGTATTACAACATACACACTTCGCGATAAAGTGGCAGTCTAACAACTAGCAAACATAACTTAGCATATGGGCAATCGTTTATAGAGTAGTTATTTAACATGTCTTACTACACAAAACAACATGATTAACCTCACAAGACAACTTGATTATCTTCACAAAGTAAGTTTTAGTTAGTTCACATAGCATGTAAATCATGGTTTGCTAAGAATTAAGTAACTCAGTACACAACTAGCATTTAAATTCAGAAAAAATACTTCAAACAAGTATAGAGAGCAATCTATCCTGTAAATTTCATACCATTTCATGCAGCCAATTATTCATAATAAAACATTTACTCAGACAGCACCTAGAATAAGATTAAATTCTACAGACTAAACTAGAGCAAATCAGAGGCTATAAATTTAACAGGATATCAATATAGAGCTAACACAGCTACTGTAAAATTTTTAGAATTTATCTAGGCTTAAAATAGAAGTAATAATTTTGACAAAATTAAACCACATATGGTAAAAATAATTAGTACAGAAAGTTCTATAACGTTTCTGGATCCTAAATTTTACAGACATGAATATATGACTAAATCTAATAAATGAAACTATTTATTATAATTAAAGCCTAGTTAACAAGCATTAAATCAAATATATAGCTAAACAGATCTAAAATTTCTCAAACTTGCGCAACACCAAGGTTTTAGTGACATGCATGCATCGAAAAAGTTTCAGACACAGAACTTTAATATTTCTGCCAGCATAAATACATTAGAAAAACTAGTAGATCTAGGCTTGAAACTTTGACCTAGTTAATGATGTCAAAAAGAGTTCAAATTTTTAGCAGGCACTAGTAACACTGTAATGCACATTCTAGCGAAAAACCACATGAAGTTACTAAGTACAACTCCTAGAACAATTAAATCCTATTTATTGTATTCTTTTACTTGGATTAACATGCAGAGCAAAACTGAAGATGTGTCTGTAACAAAACTTGTAGGTCTTGTAACAAGGATTCCAAAACATTTAGATTTGTATTTTTCTAATTTTTCAATGAATTTCTAGGCATTTTCAAAATTCACTGATTTGAATTCTAGAGTTTATGTCGTTTTTACACTTGGACCCCTGGAAACAAGTTTCTAAATTTCGAATAGGTCCTTCGCTGGGAAACAAGAACAGAGCCGCCATTTCGACTCGGATTCCGGTGAGTTCGGCACCGGCGGTGAGGGAAAGGTGGGGAAAAACGATGAGGAGCTCGAGCCGCACCTTTTGGTGGCCCTGGCTTGGTGGGAGATGGTCGGGAGGGGACTCGTCGACGGCGAACAGCGGCGGTCGGCATAGGGGATCGGCGGCAAGGATGCTCCGGCGGTCGAGGGTGGAAGAGGAGCGGCCTGGGAGCTGCATGAGAGCGAGGTGGAGCTGAAGGTGGGGTCTGCGCGGGCGGAGCGACCGTGGAGGAGAGAGCGACGGTGAGCTTGAGCTCACCGGCGTTCGGGCGGGCGTTGGCTGCGTTATGGGGGTTTGGGGCAGGGAACTGGCGAGAGAGCGAGGGGATTGGAATGCGGGGATTTCCCTGGTGCTGAAGCGCGTGAGAGAAGGGGAGCCGGGGCTCTTCCCCGAGCTTGCCACGGCGGCGGCGAGGTGGCGGCCGCAGAGCACAACCGGGGTAGCGTGGCGAGGGAAAGGGGGCTCCAGCGCGGGTGGAGTGGGGCCAGGGGGTTACGGGGGTGCCGCGTGTGGTGGTGGGCAGCAGGAGGTGGCCTGCGGACCTCCCTCGGCGGCGGGCGGCGCTGCTCTACGCCGGTGGCAGAGGAAGCAGAGGGAGAGAGGAGGAAGACGCAGGCTGGACCTGTTTGCAATTTCAGAAAAGTTTGGGGGTCCTACTGTAAAACAAAAATAACCGATAAACTAGGGCTCAAATGAAAAAGTGCCCAACATGAAACTTGTTCAACTTATCAAGATCTACAACTTTGATGTTGTGCAAAATTTGATTTGACCAAAGGTTGAAAGGTTATTTTGAAAACATAGAAAGGATTTTTAATTTAATGGACTTTCATCTTTTCCAAAGCAAATTCACCTTAATTTCAGACTGAAAAGTAAAATTTCCTTCCATGTAATGATTACACTGAATTTTACAAAGAAACCCTCCACAAAAGCAATATTCACCCATCTTATTCAAATTAAATTATAGGAAGGTCCTTGCATCAAATCATATTTACACAATTAACCTTATTATTGTTTTAAATAAGACCCTTGTTCAAGCAATTAAGCACATAATGCATAAAATAAATACAGTTCTACTGTGCAGACACCTAAGGTGTCACAGCCTTTCCCCCTAAAAGGAATCTCGCCTCGAGATTACAGGAAGATTAAGGACGGCAAGATTTGGTACCTGGATTGGTTCTAAGAAAGTCGGGAAAATTTCTTTGGAGATAAGTTTCAGTCTCCCAGGTGGCTTCTTCCTCAGTATGGTGATTCCACTAGATTTCTTACATTTTAACTTTCTCCCTTCTAGTACTTCTTTCTTTGGTGTCAAGAACTCTGATTGGATACTCAGCATAAGATAGATCAGTTTCAATTTCGATATCTTGTGGTTTAATGATCTCAGTGGACACTTTGATGCACTTCTTGAGTTGAGAGATATGGAAGACATCATGAATGGCGGCCAACTGATAAGGAAGATGGATTCAGTAATCAACTGGACCACAAGTTTCGATGATTTCAAATGGTCTGATGTATCGGGGTGCCAATTTTCCTTTTATGCCGAAGCGTTGAACACCTCTAGTAGGAGATACTCGCAGATATACGAAATCCCCTACCTTGAACTGTAAAGGTTCTCTTCTTTTGTCTGCACAACTTTTCTGTCTTGATTGGGCTACTTTAAGATTAGTCTGGATAACTTTGACTTTCTCTTCTGCCTCAATGACTAGATCTGGCCCAAAGACTTTGCGTTCTCCGGCTTGTGACCAACTCAAAGGAGTTCGACACCTTCAACCGTATAACGCTTCAAATGGTGCCATTTGCAAGCTGGATTGGTAACTGTTATTATATGAGAACTCTGCCAGTGCTAGGCACTTATCCCAGTTCTTGCCATATTGAATAGCACATGCCCTCAACATATCCTCAAGGATTTGATTGATTCGTTCAGTTTGCCCATCTGTTTGTGGATGATAGGTTGAACTACGAATCAATTTGGTTCCAAGGGATTCTTGCAATTGTTCCCAGAAACATGCAATGAATTGCGCCCCACGATCAGAAATTATCGTCTTTGGAACTCCATGCAAACGGACAATCTGGTCGAGATAGATCTCTGCATACTTCTTGGCAGAATAAATTGTATGCACAGGAATAAAATGAGCGGTCTTGGTAAGTCTATCAACGATTACCCAAATAGAATCATGCTTCTGAGAAGTGTTGGGTAAGCCAACGATAAAATTCATACTGATGTCCTCCCATTTCATGGATGGAATGGGTAAAGGTTGGAGAGTACCAACTACTTTCAAGTGACTAGCCTTAACTCTTTGACAGACATCACAATCAGAAACATATTTGGCGATCTCTCTTTTTAATCGAGTCCACCAGAAATTCTGTTTAAGATTCTGGTACATCTTACTACCGGGATGAATAGAAAACTTCTATAGATGTGCCTCATCAAGGATTTGTTTTCTAAGCTGGTGATTCTTGGGTACCACAAGTCGAAATTCAAACCACAAAACTCCTTTATGATCCACACGGAAACATTTGTACATTGCTTCTCCCTGGGATAGCTTTTTCTTGATGATTTTGATACCTTCATCATGTAATTGTGCCATGATGATGCTATAATGAAGTGTAGCCTCGACAGCTATATGGTTCAGACTTCCTTGAGGTACCATTTCTAGGTTTAGTTTCATCATTTCCTAGCATAGAGTTTCGTTGAATGGCTCTACAGATAGACAATGGCATTGTGACTTGCGGCTGAGTGCATCCGCAACCACATTAGCCTCTCTTGGATGATAGTGCACTTCTAGATCATAGTCCTTTATCAATTCTAGCCAGCGTCTCTGTCTCATGTTGAGATCAACTTGGGTGAAGATATACTTGAGGCTCTTATGGTCAGTGTAAATGTTATAATGAGTTCCCATAAGATGATGTCTCCAGAGCTTAAGAGCATGTATGACAGCTGCTAACTCCATATCATGTGTTGGATAGTTCTTCTCATGATTCCGGAGAGCTCTTGATGCATAAGCGATCACCCGGTTGTCTTGCATAAGTACACAACCAAGTCCCATACCAGAAGCATCACAATAGACATCAAAAGGTTTGGTACTGTCTGGTGTAGCCAGCACTGGAGCAGTAGTTAGCCGCGCTTTGAGAGTTTGAAAGGCTTGTTCACATTTATCATCCCAAACAAATTTCACTCCTTTCTTTAATAACTCCGTCATAGGTTTGGCTATTCTAGAAAAATCAGGAATGAATCGACAATAGTATCCAGCTAAACCGAGAAAACTGCGAATCTGATCGACTGAAGTAGGAGGTTTCCAATCCATCACTTCTTGCACTTTAGTTGGATCAACCGATATACCTTCACTGGAGATAGTATGTCCCGAAAATTTCACACTATCCAACCAAAATTCACACTTGGAGAATTTGGTGTAAAGGTGATGATCTCATAATCGCTGAAGAACGATGCATAAATGCTGAGCATGATCTTCTTTATTCTTGGAGTAGATCAAAATGTCGTCGATGAACACCATGACGAATTTATCAAGCTCCGGCATGAAGACTGAATTCATCAGGTACATAAAGTATGCCGGGGCATTGATAAGACCAAAAGACATAACCAGATACTCATAGAGTCCATATCTGGTCGAGAAAGCTGTTTTCGGAATGTCACAGGGCTTGATCTTTATTTGATGGTAGCCAGAACGAAGATCGATCTTAGAGAAAATCTTGGCTCCAGCTAACTGATCAAACAGGATATCAATGCGGGGAAGAGGATACTTATTTTTAATAGTGACCACATTGAGTGGTCGATAATCAACACATAGCCTCAAACTGTTGTCCTTCTTCTTCACAAACAGGGCTGGACATCCCCATGGTGAAGCACTCGGACGTATAAAACCCTTGTCAAGAAGGTCTTGAAGTTGGATTTTCAATTCTGTCAACTCATTTGGAGGCATACGGTACGGCCTCTTAGAAATAGGGGCGGTACCAGGTTGAAGCTCGATAACGAATTCGATATCTCTATCAGGAGGCATTCCAGGCAAGTCATTTGGAAATACATCCGCATACTCACACACAACAGGAATATCTTCAATTTTAATTTCTTTTATGGCATAGGCACAAGAGTTGAAGCACTCTCATTGTGGCAGATAGAGTATGGTGGCTCCTTGATAAGGTGAATCTATCTCAATAGCTCGGGAAGAGATATCTAACAGTACTTTATGTCTAGTCATCCAATCCATGCCCAAAATAACATCCATGCCTTCTAAGTTCAACAAGATCAAATCTGTCTTTATCAATTTGCTACCCAACTTAATTGGCACATGTCTAATGATTTGATTGGAAGCTATCTTCCCACCAGGGGTTGCTATCATGTAAGATCTCTTGGTATGACAAAAATCCAATCCTACCCTTGCTCCAAATTTGGCACTTATAAAACTATGAGTTGCACTAGAATCAAATAATATGACTGCGGGTTTATTGTGGATAGAGAAAGTACCCAACATGACTGGTGCTCCTTCGGGAAGCTCTGCAAGAGTAGTGAAATTAACTCGCCCCTATTGGACTTGTACCATTTGCTTCTTGCCCTTGCCCTTGTTGTTCTGGTTAGAGTTCTGCCCTGGATAAGACTTCTTGGGTTGCGGGCAATTCTTGGCGAAATGTGAAGTACTGCCGCAATTGAAACATCGATTGTCACCGTTCCCGCGATTGAACTGTGGGGCATTTGGCCTTGGGCCAAACTGCTGCGGCTGCTGAAAGACTGGAGGTCTGAATCCTCCTTGTTGCTGAGGCGGCCTAAAAACAAACCTGCCCGTTGGGGCATTTCTCTGTGGAGCTCTTGGTGGAGTATTCTGCACCAGACGATACCTTGGTGGCTGAGCACTCGAGGGTCCCGTTGGTGCCTTTCGCTTCTTCTTGGCACGGTGTGCGGCGATACAATCTTCTTGAGTAATGGCCATGTTGACCAGCTCATTATAAGTATCTGGCTGAACAAGGTTCAGGAGTTCCTTGAGCTTGGTGTTGAGGCCACGACGAAAACGGTCGCGCTTCTTGGCGTCAGTATCTGCATGATGGCCCGCGTACTGGCACAAATGATTGAAGGCCTGTGCATACTGAAGAATAGTGCGGGTCCCTTGATTCAAAGCCAAGAATTCATTCAACTTTGTCTCAATCAGTCCCTCGGGAATATGATGTGTCCTAAAGGCATTCTGGAATTCCTACCAAGAGATAACATGTCCAGCAGGCTGCATAGCACAATAGTGATCCCACCAAATGCGAGCGATGCCACGAAGCTGATGGGCGGCGAACTGAGCCTTGTTCGCGTCAGCACAAGGTACTGCTAGCAAGGCAAACTTGGACTCAATAGTACGGAGCCAAGCATCGACGTCCAATGGTTCATCAGTCCGGCTGAACAGCGGAGGTTGGGTACCAAAGAATTCCTGATAACCCGCTGGTTGCTCATCACGTCCTCCACGCTGCTGCTGGCGTGGCGGATTCTGCTGCCCTTGCACCAGCTGACGAAGCAATTCAGTTTGCATGGCCATTAGCTTGGCCAGATTCAGCGGTGGTGGTGGTGGCTGTTGAGATCCACTGCCAGTTTCACGGCCGAAGCCTTCGGGCGATCCACGGGTATGACCAACCATCTGTAATTATGGAATACATCCATTAGATACATTATTCTTGCTCCCAAAATCAATGGTTTGTGCAATGATCATACATTGGACAGCAAAACAAAATCAGCAGAATTTAACAAAATACAGTGTACACAATATGCATAACACACATTTGCTCAACCAACATAGCTCAAAATTGGTCAGCTGTTAGATAACTTCGTACTCTATCATTTCGGTATTCAACTCCAGAAGCAAAACAGTAAGGAAAGTAACCTAAAAATTCACTTTTCACCGTTCTGTACTCTGTTGTTTTTCAACAGGGATCTTGGTAGTGTTTTGACTATAAATATAGCTACACAAATCCAAATAGGCTAAAATTTGGTGAACACCCAGGTTACAAAATTTGCAACAACTTTGGTATTCATCAAACAGCCTAAAAATGCACAGATGAAGAGATAAAAATTCGGCAAGCAGAAAGGTCATGATTTCCAAACTGGTAGTCACTACTTATATTACATCCAAGGTAGTCTTTGTGACACCTCAGGTGTCAATACTTTGAAATCCAATCAATACACCTTAGGGAAAGTTAAAAGAAAAATTTGGGAAACTAATTCAAAGAGAAAGGACCAAATAAAATACAAATCATACAAAAGAAATTAAAGGAAAAAGAGAAAGGAGTGAAAAACTACTCAAATTTTAATTCAAAAATGTGCACAAAATTTTTGTTGGCTCATGAGAGGTATTTCAATTGACATGTGCTCAATTGAACTTCAGCCAAAATCAAGTCAAAAACTGATTAAAACTAAAGTCCTTTTGTGCAAATATGTAAATGTACCAATAGTTCAAAATGTGAGTTTCAAACGAAAATTTGCATAACACAAAAGTTGTAGATCTTGAAAAGTTATGCAAAAATGGTATTCAACACTTTTCCATTTGAGCCCTCCAAGTAGGAGATAATTTTTGTTTACCGAGAGGTCCCTGAAATTTTCAGAAATCGCAAAAGAGCCCCTACCTCCATCTCTCTTTCCCGGCTTGCTCTGTTTCAGCCGCCGCCTGCCGTACGCCGCCGGTGGACTTCGTCCACCGCACGCCCGCGGCCAAATGGACCCGGGGAAACCTCTCCACGCCACCTGGCCCGCCCCTTGGCACCTCCTCGCGCGCACACGCGTCCCAGGCCGCTCCCGAGCCGCCACGACACCCCGGCCGGCGCAGCGCCGCTGCCTCCTCCGCCCACTCGCCGTCGAGCCGCCCAGGACCAAATCAACCGCCCCCAGTCACTGCATTCCTCCCCCAGTAGCTCCTTGGCCTATAAAGACCCCCAGAACCCCACAGCCGCGCCCCTTCTTCCCCTTCTTCCTCCTCCCGCCGCTCCGCCATGGCCGCCGAGATCCAGCTCGCGCGGACCGGCTAGCCCAGCCCCACATTGCCCCCTCCGACCACCGCAGCAGCTTCGCCACCTCCCAGTTAAGCTCCACGCGCGCGGAATCGAATCCAAACCCCCTCCCGAAGCCGTTCCCCTTTTGCGCCGCCGCCGGCGAGCTCAGGCTCACCGCGGACCGGCCAGCTCCGGGGAAGACCGAGCCCGACAGCTACCCAGAAGCATCCACGAGCTCACGCGGTGCTCGTGCGCGCCTTGTTCCCCTACCCCGAGCCCTCCTTCGCCTCCAGCACCGGCGAACCGAACAACCGACCCGCCATCAACGCCGACGAGCTTGAACCTGTGCTCCAAACGCTCGAACGTCGACCAGGGTAGGTGTTCCTCGATCCTTTCTCCCCCACGCGCCTCCCCGTGGCAGCCCCGGTAAGCCCTGCACCGCAGAACACCACCGGCAAGATGCCACGGCGGAGAAGGCCGGCGAAGGACCTGGTTGTAATTTGTTTTTTTCGTCTAAGGGTGTTTCTGCAAGTTTTACAGTGTATACCAGTGAACTTCTAAAATGCGAAACAAATCACAGAAAAATCAGAAAAATGCAAACTCAACTGATCTGGAATCCTTGTAACAAGATCTACAAATTTTGTAACATTCACTTTTGCAGAAACTCAACCAAGTTTAATCTAGGGAAAAGATTAATAAAACCACCTTATGCATGTTCATGAAGTTCTGCTCATCAAATGACTTTGATTTTTGGATATGTTATCACTAATGGAATTTTAATATCACAGTAAAAATATGACACCAACCCAAAATAGTTATCATGTTGGAACAATCAAGATTCTCTAATCTGTTGTTAGCTTTCCGGATTTAATTCTGGAAAATATGCACATGAATTTGCCCTGGAATTTTTACTGCGTGCATGTAAAACTAAAGCACTGTTAATATCTAAATTTAAGATTTATTAGAGTTCTTTTGCTATATACCATGATTTATGCTTGTTTAATCAACTTAATTCCTTATATAGTTCTTATGCTCAGAAAAATCCATGTTTATTTCTGGAGTCTCTTTTTAGCTCTGTGTTCCTGTCAAAAAAAATTTGAGCTGCAGTTACTGGGTTTGGCTTTGTCGAATAATCATGCTTAGCATCTTAGGGCTAGATTTACTATTTATGTTCTGAGTAATCTACAATGTTTCTGATCATTATTTTTGGGCATGATCTTGTTTAGAGTATGTTCTACCTGTGATAAAAAGTTCAGATGCAATACTGGTCGAATGCATCTTGAGAAATTCATGCAAACTCATGTTAAGTTAACTGAATAACTAATTTATCATAGTGAGTTAAATCTTGAAAAATTTTCTGGAGTATGTTTAACTCAGGACTAGTCTCTGTTAAAAATTTGAGAACCAAATCCTTAGTAAAACTTTCTGTAGAATTAATCATTGTTAATGGCTTGCTGTTTTTAATCTTTTTATCACCTCTGCTATATAAGTGTATAAAATCTGGAAAAATTTCAGTACTGAGTTTATGCTTTGAAGTTGCTTGCATAAAATTTGTAGCACCATAATCCATGTTGAACATTCTGTACAAAAAGATGAAGTAACTAGAGTAATCCATTTGCATGAATAGTTATAGTTCTTGCTCTATGGTAGATGCTGAAATTTATACCCTGAATGTTCAAGTTTGAATCTGAGTTACTTTAGTGTTTCATCACTAGCTTTTTAGTAGTTGTGTTGTTAAGGAATAATGAAAGCATGCTATGTGTTGAAAGTAAAAATGAAAACCCAAAACCCCACTCATTCATGAATGACCGTAGTTATGTTTGCTACTCTATAAACGATTGCCCATGCAATGAAATGTGAAATCATCACTAAATTAACTTTCATGGACTACAACTTTATCGTGAAGGAAAGAAATTATATCCCTGAATAACTCAAAATCTTGCATTGCATATAGAAACGGTTAACCTCGCGGACGGAGACTACGAACTGGTGCCCGCGGACTCTCGTGCGGAGCAGGAGGTTAATCTGAACTGTACTAACTTGTCCCAAGACCTGGGCCAAGCCCCAGAAGCTTTTCTGCCTGACAGTGCCCAAGAAGGCAAGCCCCGGAGCATAATCCCACTATTTTTCCGAATTATCATTCTGCCATCTATTTATTAATGTATGGTAATAGTTGGTTTTCTGCATTTAAGTTCTCTAGGCGTTGATCGAAAACCCTAGATGCATGATCCATAGGAACCTATGTTTGATACCGGATCTTTTTATCGACTAGTTTCCATGCTAAATAGGTACGATAGAAGTCGAGTGGTTTCCTGCCTCTCGCGAGCAAATAGGAATTGTACCGACTTTAATTCCTGTTGAAATGTAAGGACAACGAGCAGGGTTGTGTAGTTGTGATACCCCGCTGGTGTAGTCAAAAATGGCTAAGGTCGCGGTGTGTGGCTCATTTCGCTAAGCGTTTGAAAGTACTAGCCACATACCGAGAAATATGGTAATCGGTAAGCTTAAGTACCTGATTGGACCGGCGAGTGGAACGATCTCGCACCCTCCTGGTAGAAGTAGGGTTTATTTTTATGTCGCGACGTACGGGTGCAGAGTGGTCGGACTCTGTAGTCGGGGAGGGTGTTCCGGATCCACGGACTGGAAAGAAAGGGGAAAAGTAGCGTGGGCGGGAGCGAAGTCGATCCCCATGCGTGTGGCCTAGGTTCCCCTGGCCAGGTTGAAATTCGATTCGGAATCGTCCGCCTCTCACGGCATGAGATTGCTTAATGATTTCGGTCACATAGAGTAACAAGTGGAATACGATGATGAAAATACTGTTGGTTGATTAAATGGTTGCTCTACCATGTTTGAGTAGAGTCAGTTGCAAATTTAGAATGGTTAATTCTACTAGAATCTGGCTAAGTAAAACCTGAAATTAAGGATCAACACTTAGCGGCATTTTTGGCAAACAAACCCTACCAACCAAAAAGCTTGCATGTCTAGTTATCGGACTATGTTATATCCGGAGACGGGTCAGTCTTGCTGAGTATTAGTATACTCAGCCTTGCTTGTGGCACTGTTTTTCAGGTACTAACTTTGAAGATCTGTTTGCGAGTCTTACTTGGCCTTGTACTCTGCCTCCGGGTTGGTCTGTTGAGTGGGATGGCCCTTCAGCTGGTGCTAATCACCCTCCCGCTGAGTGACGCAATCGTACGGGCTTTACCAATGCGTCACGTTATCTCGCTAGTTATCTTTGCTGCTTCCGTTGAACATGAGACTTAAATAATTGAGTAGTTAGAACTCCGTGGTACTTTGTTACTCTGAACTTGGTTTGTAATAAATTTTCTTTCCGCTGCAATCACTCTGAGATGTATGAAATGGTTTGTGTTGTAATCTCTGGGCTCACCTTCGTGTGAGTGTTGTCTGCTGATCCTGGAATAGCGTGGCTTTTATCGAGGCTTCACTCGAGGAACTACCGGTGAGTGCCACATTGGGTCAGAGTTGCTTAGCAACAAAGATCAGTGCACCCGGGCCCAGTAGTTTTGGGTGGTTCCGCCACAGCTGGCATCAGAGCTCGCAGACAGCCTACCAGGGATGGCAACCTCGGTTTTCACAACAACAACTTAAAACTTGACTTCAAAGCTACTAAAGTTTTGAAAGAGTTTAGGATCTCCAAGGACAAGTCTAGGACGTAAAGCCCTAGGGAATCTTATGGGTATAATCAGGTGGCTTATTTTGTATGGCTAACTTCCAGCACCTTACTTTTCAGTATTTAAATACTGTAAGTTAAATTCTGCAACTACATCATCGCCACGAAGGTATGCTTACTCAGTCAGCTGAGAGAGTCTGACCTTCCCGTCGGTGATGCGAGCCGAACGCTGGAGCTCAAGCAGTGGCCTACTTGAGCTGCTGCCCATATACCAACTTCGGTTGAGTATATGGGGAGTAATGGTTCGAAATTGGAATTCAATTCCCCGTCAAAGACGGTACTCAGTCAATACGTTGTTTCGATAACGTATGCTTAACGTTGTCCATACGGCGGTAATGGTATGGATGCTGATTCTATAGTGATCGGTAATGTATGGGGACGCTTTCGTGAGTGCTGGCACGAAAGGTTCATTTTATATGCTGTCAATCTTCTGCAGGTACGCTAACTCGAAATCGAATTATAGGCTATCTAGCTATATCGAGTAGCTATATAGTGAGAGACGTAATATGTATGTCACCAAAGTCATTGCGTAAGACCAAGGTTACTTGGCAATTTTTTTCCTTGGTGAGGACGTATAGGCTCTGCATTCATTCTCAAAAAGATTAGCAAATAAATCTCTGGGGAAATCGCAAGCAAATCCGTTAAAACACTATCCTAGGGAGTATCCAGAAAGTCTGCAACCTGGTTTCCACGAATTTTAACCTTCTGATAAGTTACTTAAATCGACTTGGGGTAGTAAGACAAAATGATGTTTCCTAAGTTATCAAGCTGCTGTAAAAATTTGAAAATTTTTGAAGCCTTCTAGCATGGTATTTGTATTTTTGGATCAACCCTGTGTAAAACTGTTAACTCTGAACCGTCTATACAACTGAAATTTTTCGACCTTTATAAGTTGCTCAAACTAAAAATCGTTCAACATGAAAGTTGTAGACAACTAAGTGATGAGCTTACCATAAAAATTTGAAGAATTTTTGACGTCTGGGTTGAGAGTTGTAGTCAAAATACACCCTCTCTGGACACTCAGTTTTCCTGGTTGACACCACTCTGAATACCTGAGCATATCACCCCCATGGAATCCGAATTGAGCTTAGTGATGACTAGGTGAATTGTTCCTTAACATCAGAGGGATCTTGTGTAAATTTTTGAGAATTTTTGAAGCAAGTTCTCTACAGTTTTGGCCATTTCTTTCACTGTTCCAGAGTTAGTAGTTCTTGTTACCATCAGCTGATCCATCGGTCTTTTGTTGGGACAGATGGAAGAGCTGCTGGTCGTTGACGCGCAGGGGCACGTGCACTCCGCTTGCTTGCACTGGGACGGGTTTCCCTGCCGTCTTTGGGAGCTTTTGAGTGCAGCCGGTTACCTCCAGCCACCGGTTTACGATGGCCACGAGTTTGTGGAGGACGGAGTTCGTCGCTGCAGTGTGACGATGGTGATCCCGCAGCACCCGCTCAACGGGTGGGAGCCGATCGTGACTCAGATGGTAGGTCACTACCTGCTGGACACCTGGGAGCTTACCGCCATGAGGGCGATGACCACCTTTTGCTCTTTGCGCCCTCTGGAGGTGGTTCTGACCGCGTTCGGGTTGTTCCCTGCACCTGACCCGGCAGACCCGCTTTGGCTCGACCGGATGGCACACGTGGACGTGGTTGCTACCCTTGACCCGGTTGGGGCACTTCGGACGTCAGCGATGTGCTTGGACGGCCTTTACAGACTTCACACTTACCAGAGTTACGCCGTCGCTCAGTTGGTGGACCACGCTCAGGCCTTGCACCTGGCGGTCCAGCTGAGAGATGGGCAGCTTCAGGAGGCTAGTACCGAGCTCGAGAGCAGGGCTACTCTTATCGCCCAGCTCCACGGCCAGGTTCACGAGCTTCAGGACACTGTGTCGGATCGTGACGCTACGATCAACTTCTTGGAGGACCAGTTTCACGACCTGCAGCTTGAGATGGACGAGGCTCAGGGGCAGCTCCACGCGATACAGCACGCGCAGGATGCCCTTCACGCACCTCCCGACGAGATGCAGGTGGACGAGGAGGACGAGCCCCAGGAGATAGAGGGCGTTTCAGAGATGGACTCCGAGGACCAGGCGCCGCAGCCCGCACCGGTTGAGGTTCACACTCCCGCGGCGAGTGAGGCATCGGTCAACATGTAGACCGAGGCGCTGTTTCTTAGCTTTTGTAGACTCCTCTTAGTGTGGCCTACTTTTGGATCATGGCTACTAGGCTAACTTAGAGTTGAGTAACCCCCTTAGTACTGATGTTAGGAGTGACCAAGTAGAAATGAGAGAACGATGGATGTAATGAACCCCTTATGCTACTAGTGTTAATTATCAGTGATCTGCAAAAAGCTGAAGGCAGCAGTTAGTTCGAATTTTTATCCTCTTTTCCTTTCGGATTTAGCTCCTGAGTTGAATACCAAAGTTGTTCCAAATTTCATCAGGAACCTGCTCGCAAAATTTCAGCCCAAACGGATTGGTATTGCAGGAGATAATCGCAAATTACAGAAGCTCTGTTTTCTGTGAAGCAGAAAAACCAGAGGAGGAGTAATTGAATTTTTCGACTAACCTACTCTGGAAATCTGACTTTGTGATGACTACCAAAGTTGTAGATCATGAAATTTCCTATCTCTTGTAAAAATTTCAAGTCCATATCATGTACCGAACTCCAGTTATGAGCGTTTTCGTATCGCTGGTCTTGCTGCACAACCTGATTAAGCAATTTCCAGTATTTCCATGTCATATTGAGTTGTATATTCCATTTGAAATGATGATAATGATGAGCCTAATGCAAAAGTACTCACATTTCAGATGGTTGGATCAACTCGAGGCACCCCTAGTGGTTTTGGAGCCGGAGGGAATGGCGATCCACCTCCACCTCCTCCACCAGTGGGTATTGCTGAGGTTCTTGCTGCCCAGACAGAGATTTTGCGGCAGTTGGTTCAAGCTCAGCAACAACCGCGGGGTGGGCATCATGCTCATCACGCACAAGAAGCGAGCTACCAAGATTTCCTCAGTACTCAGCCTCCGCTGTTCAATAAAGCGGATGAGCCTCTGGACGCTGACGCTTGGATTCGCACGATTGAGTCCAAGTTTTCTCTATTGACTACTCCTTGTTCCGAAGCGAACAAGACTCGCTATGCCGCGCAGCAGCTTCGCGGATCAGCTCGTATGTGGTGGGATCACTACCACGGGATGCTACCGGCTGATCATGTGGTGAACTGGAATGAGTTCAAATTGGCTTTTCGAGATCATCATATTCCAGCTGGACTTCTTGACCGTAAGCTCAACGAGTTCTTGGCCTTAACTCAGGGCACTCGTACTGTGGTGCAATATGCTCAAGTATTCCATCAATTGTGTCAGTATGCTGGACATCATGCCGATACCGACGCTAAGAAGCGTGAGCGCTTCCGTCGAGGCCTTGGTACCAAATTACAAGAGAGGCTAAACCTTGTCCGAGCAGACTCATTCAATGAATTGGTGAATATGGCCATATCTCAGGAGGATCTGATTTCTGCACACCACGCTGAAAAGAAGCGCAAGGCACCTGCTGGACCCTCGAGTGCCTCTGCACCGAGGTATCGTATTGTGCAAAATAACCCACCCGCATCCTCTCAGAAGGCCCCTCAGCCAGGGCGTTGGATTATTAGGCCTCCTCAACAGCAGCAGCAGACTCGATTCGGGCTTCCCCAACAAGCTCGATTTGCACCTCAGCAGCAGCAGAATGGCCCTAGGCCGAATGCTCAGCCAGCCGCTCGCCCCGATAATAATAACCGCTGTTTCAGATGCGGGAGTCCGGATCACTTTGCCAAGATGTGCCCCCAGGCGGGACAATCTCAAGGGCAGGCTTCTCGCAGAAATGATCAGCACAAGGGCAAGAGGCAAACCATTCAAGTCAGGCAGGGCCGACTTAACTTCACCAACCTTGCTGACCTCCCTGAGGGAGCACCAATCATGTTGGGTACATTCTCTATAAACCAACACCCCACTGTTATCTTATTCGATTCTGGTGCATCTCATAGCTTCATTAGTTCTAAATTTGGAGCAAGGGTTGGGTTAGATTTCTGTCACACAAAAGGGTCATTCATGATATCTACCCCGGGTGGTAAAGTCGCATCAAACCAAATCGTTCATAATGCGCCACTTAGTTTGGGTAGTAAAACTGTTCCTACCACTTTAATCTTGTTGCCACTAGAAGGTATGGACATTATACTAGGAATGGATTGGATGAAAAGACATGGGGTAATGTTAGATATCTCTTCCCGAGCCGTTGAAATAAATTCTCCAACTCATGGTCATTCGGTTCTATATTTACCACATCCTCAATGTCACAACTCTTGTGCCTATGCCATGAAAGATATTCGTCTCGAAGATATTCCGGTAGTCCGTGAGTATGTAGATGTTTTTCCGGAAGATTTACCTGGTATGCCGCCAGACCGGGATATCGAATTTGTCATTGAACTTTCAGCCTGGTACAGCACCTATTTCAAAAAGGCCATATCGAATGCCGCCTAAAGAATTGGCTGAACTAAAAATCCAGCTACAAGAACTGTTGGACAAGGGTTTTATTCGCCCAAGTGCTTCACCTTGGGGCTGTCCAGCATTGTTCATAAAGAAGAAGGATGATAGTCTGAGGTTGTGTGTTGATTACCGGCCTCTCAATGCGGTGACCATCAAAAATAAATATCCACTTCCCCGCATTGATGTATTGTTTGATCAATTGGCTGGAGCAAAGATTTTCTCCAAGATTGATCTTCGTTCGGGTTATCATCAAATTAAAATCCGGCCTTGCGATATTCCCAAGACCGCCTTCTCAACCCGATATGGTCTCTATGAGTACTTGGTTATGTCTTTCGGTCTCACCAATGCTCCGGCCTATTTCATGTATCTCATGAACTCGGTATTTATGCCGGAACTTGACAAGTTTGTCGTGGTCTTTATTGACGACATTCTGATCTATTCCAAAGATGAGGTAGAACATGAGCAACATCTGCGCATTGTTCTTCAACGTCTCAGAGATCATAAGTTGTACGCAAAATTCTCCAAGTGTGAATTCTGGCTGGACACAGTCAAATTTCTGGGTCACACTATATCTAGTGAAGGCATTTCAGTTGATCCCAGCAAAGTGCAAGAAGTGATGGACTGGAAACCTCCTACTTCAGTTCATCAGATCCGCAGTTTTCTCGGCTTGGCAGGGTATTACCGCAGATTTATTCCGGACTTCTCCAGAATTGCTAAGCCCATGACAGAACTACTAAGGAAAGATGTCAAGTTTAAATGGAACACGAAGTGTGATGAAGCATTCCATACATTCAGAGCACATCTAACCACTGCACCAGTCTTGGCTCAACCTGACAACAACAAACCATACGACGTTTATTGTGATGCTTCAGGCACTGGTCTTGGTTGTGTTCTAATGCAAGACAATCGGGTGATAGCTTATGCTTCCCGAGCTCTTCGGCCACACGAGCTAAATTATCCCACTCATGATCTGGAACTAGCCGCCGTTATTCATGCTCTCAAGCTTTGGAGACATTATCTTATGGGCACTCATTGCAATATCTATACCGACCATAAGAGTCTCAAATACATTTTCACTCAAAGTGAGCTAAATATGAGGCAACGAAGATGGCTGGAATTAATTAAAGATTATGATCTGGAGGTTCATTATCATCCGGGCAAGGCGAATGTTGTAGCCGATGCGCTCAGTCACAAGGTTCACTGCAATTGCCTATCAATGGAGTCATATAATGACACATTGTGTGCTGAACTGCAAAGGCTGAAATTAGAAATTATTCCTCAAGGCTCTTTGAATCATATTTCGGTGGAACCAACACTCTATGACCAGGTCATCATGGCACAATTACACGACAAAAGTGTTGGTATCATCAAGCAGCAAGTAGTAGAAGGTGAAAATAAATATAAGTGTTTCCGAGTGGACCATAAAGGAATTTTGTGGTTCGAGGATCGCCTAGTCGTTCCCAAGAATCCTGACCTGCGGAAACAAATCCTGGACGAAGCACATCTCTCTAAATTCTCTATTCATCCGGGCAGCACCAAGATGTACCAAGATCTCAGGCAAAATTTTTGGTGGACTCGCATGAAGAGAGAGATTGCCAAATATGTCGCAGAATGTGACACCTGCCAGAGAGTGAAAGCTAGTCACTTGAAAGTTGCTGGAACTCTCCAACCTCTACCGATTCTGTCTTGGAAATGGGAAGATATCAGCATGGATTTCATCGTGGGATTACCAAATACTTCTCAGCACCATGATTCCATTTGGGTCATTGTTGATAGACTCACAAAGACTGCTCATTTTATTCCAGTGCATACTGAATATCGAGCCAAGAAATATGCTGAGATCTATATTGATCGGATTGTCTGCCTACACGGTATACCAAAAACAATTATATCGGATCGTGGTCCTCAGTTTGTGGCAAGGTTTTGGGAGCAACTTCAAGAGGCTCTCGGAACTAAATTAATTCGAAGCTCAGCTTACCATCCACAGACTGACGGACAGACCGAAAGGGTGAATCAAATTCTTGAGGATATGCTTCGAGCATGTGTCATCCATTATGACAAAAACTGGGACAAATGTTTAACCTTGGCTGAGTTTTCTTATAACAACAGCTATCAGGCCAGTCTGAAGATGGCACCCTTCGAGGCCTTGTATGGTCGACGGTGTCGAACTCCTTTGAGTTGGTCCCAGACTGGAGAACGTCAAATCTTTGGACCTGAATTAGTGGTCGAGGCTGAAGAGAAAGTAAAAATAGTACAAGCAAACCTCCGAGCAGCCCAATCTCGGCAAAAGAGTTATTTCGATAAAAGAAGGGATCCTTTGAAGTTCATGTTTGGTAATCACGTCTATTTACGAGTGTCCCCAACTCGAGGCGTTCAACGTTTCGGAGTTAGGGGTAAGCTCGCACCTCGCTATGTCGGGCCATATGAAATCATTGAAGAATGTGGACCCGTGGCTTATCGTTTGCGACTTCCTTCTCGACTTGCCGCCATCCATAATGTTTTCCACATATCCCAACTTAAGAAATGTGTTCGAGTTCCTACGGAAATCATTGATCAGCAGGAAATTTTAGTGGAGCCCGATCTCTCATATACCGAATATCCACTCAAAATTCTGGATCAAAAAGAGAGAGGTACTCGTCGAAAGGTGTTAAAAATGTATAAAATTCAGTGGTCTCATCACACTGAAGAAGAAGCCACTTGGGAGACGGAGGATTATCTTAATCGACACTATCCGGGTTTCCTTAGCTCTACCTCAGGTATATCATTTTCCCCGCCTCAATTCAATCATCCAATCTCGGGACGAGATTCTTTTTAAGGGGGGTAGGTTGTGACACCTCAGGTGTCAATACTTTGAAATCCAATCAATACACCTTAGGGAAAGTTAAAAGAAAAATTTGGGAAACTAATTCAAAGAGAAAGGACCAAATAAAATACAAATCATACAAAAGAAATTAAAGGAAAAAGAGAAAGGAGTGAAAAACTACTCAAATTTTAATTCAAAAATGTGCACAAAATTTTTGTTGGCTCATGAGAGGTATTTCAATTGACATGTGCTCAATTGAACTTCAGCCAAAATCAAGTCAAAAACTGATTAAAACTAAAGTCCTTTTGTGCAAATATGTAAATGTACCAATAGTTCAAAATGTGAGTTTCAAACGAAAATTTGCATAACACAAAAGTTGTAGATCTTGAAAAGTTATGCAAAAATGGTATTCAACACTTTTCCATTTGAGCCCTCCAAGTAGGAGATAATTTTTGTTTACCGAGAGGTCCCTGAAATTTTCAAAAATCGCAAAAGAGCCCCTACCTCCATCTCTCTTTCCCGGCTTGCTCTGTTTCAGCCGCCGCCTGCCGTACGCCGCCGGTGGACTTCGTCCACCGCGCGCCCGCGGCCAAATGGACCCGGAGAAACCTCTCCACGCCACCTGGCCCGCCCCTTGGCACCTCCTCGCGCGCACACGCGTCCCAGGCCGCTCCCGAGCCGCCACGACACCCCGGCCGGCGCAGCGCCGCTGCCTCCTCCGCCCGCTCACCGTCGAGCCGCCCAGGACCAAATCAACCGCCCCCAGTCACTACATTCCTCCCCCAGTAGCTCCTTGGCCTATAAAGACCCCCAGAACCCCACAGCCGCGCCCCTTCTTCCCCTTCTTCCTCCTCCCGCCGCTCCGCCATGGCCGCCGAGATCCAGCTCGCGCGGACCGGCTAGCCCAGCCCCACATTGCCCCCTCCGACCACCGCAGCAGCTTCGCCACCTCCCAGTTAAGCTCCACGCGCGCGGAATCGAATCCAAACCCCCTCCCGAAGCCGTTCCCCTTTTGCGCCGCCGCCGGCGAGCTCAGGCTCACCGCGGACCGGCCAGCTCCGGGGAAGACCGAGCCCGACAGCTACCCCAGAAGCATCCACGAGCTCACGCGGTGCTCGTGCGCGCCTTGTTCCCCTACCCCGAGCCCTCCTTCGCCTCCAGCACCGGCGAACCGAACAACCGACCCGCCATCAACGCCGACGAGCTTGAACCTGTGCTCCAAACGCTCGAACGTCGACCAGGGTAGGTGTTCCTCGATCCTTTCTCCCCCACGCGCCTCCCCGTGGCAGCCCCGGTAAGCCCTGCACCGCAGAACACCACCGGCAAGATGCCACGGCGGAGAAGGCCGGCGAAGGACCCGGTTGTAATTTGTTTTTTTCGTCTAAGGGTGTTTCTGCAAGTTTTACAGTGTATACCAGTGAACTTCTAAAATGCGAAACAAATCACAGAAAAATCAGAAAAATGCAAACTCAACTGATCTGGAATCCTTGTAACAAGATCTACAAATTTTGTAACATTCACTTTTGCAGAAACTCAACCAAGTTTAATCTAGGGAAAAGATTAATAAAACCACCTTATGCATGTTCATGAAGTTCTGCTCATCAAATGACTTTGATTTTTGGATATGTTATCACTAATGGAATTTTAATATCACAGTAAAAAAGATGACACCAACCCAAAACAGTTATCATGTTGGAACAATCAAGATTCTCTAATCTGTTGTTAGCTTTCTCGATTTAATTCTGGAAAATATGCACATGAACTTGCCCTGGAATTTTTACTGCATGCATATAAAACTAAAACACTGTTAATATCTAAATTTAAGATTTATTAGAGTTCTTTTGCTATATACCATGATTTATGCTTGTTTAATCAACTTAATTCCTTATATATAGTTCTTATGCTCAGAAAAATCCATGTTTATTTTTGGAGTCTCTTTTTAGCTCTGTGTTCCTGTCAAAAAAAATTTGAGCTACAGTTACTGGGTTTGGCTTTGTCGAATAATCATGCTTAGCATCTTAGGGCTAGATTTACTATTTTTGTTCTGAGTAATCTACAATGTTTCTGATCATTATTTTTGGGCATGATCTTGTTTAGAGGATGTTCTACCTGTGATAAAAAGTTCAGATGCAATACTGGTCGAATGCATCTTGAGAAATTCATGCAAACTCATGTTAAGTTAACTGAATAACTAATTTATCATAGTGATTTAAATCTTGAAAAATTTTCTGGAGTATGTTTAACTCAGGAATAGTCTCTGGTAAAAATTAGAGAACCAAATCCTTAGTAAAACTTTCTGTAGAATTAATCTTTGTTAATGGCTTGCTGTTTTTAATCTTTTTATCACCTCTGCTATATAAGTGTATAAAATCTGGAAAAATTTCAGTACTGAGTTTATGCTTTGAAGTTGCTTGCATAAAATTTGTAGCACCAGAATTCATGTTGAACATTCTGTACAAAAAGATGAAGTAACTAGAGTAATCCATTTGCATGAATAGTTATAGTTCTTGCTCTATGGTAGATGCTGAAATTTATACCCTGAATGTTCAAGTTTGAATCTGAGTTACTTTAGTGTTTCATCACTAGCTTTTTAGTAGTTGTGTTGTTAAGGAATAATGAAAGCATGCTATGTGTTGAAAGTAAAAATGAAAACCCAAAACCCCACTCATTCATGACCGTAGTTATGTTTGCTACTCTATAAACGATTGCCCATGCAATGAAATGTGAAATCATCACTAAATTAACTTTCATGGACTACAACTTTATCGTGAAGGAAAGAAATTATATCCCTAAATAACTCAAAATCTTGCATTGCATATAGAAACGGTTAACCTCGCGGACGGAGACTACGAACTGGTGCCCGCGGACTCTCGTGCGGAGCAGGAGGTTAATCTGAACTGTACTAACTTGTCCCAAGACCTGGGCCAAGCCCCAGAAGCTTTTCTGCCTGACAGTGCCCAAGAAGGCAAGCCCCAGAGCATAATCCCACTATTTTTCCGAATTATCATTCTGCCATCTATTTATTAATGTATGGTAATAGTTGGTTTTCTGCATTTAAGTTCTCTAGGCGTTGATCGAAAACCCTAGATGCATGATCCATAGGAACCTATGTTTGATACCGGATCTTTTTATCGACTAGTTGCCATGCTAAATAGGTACGATAGAAGTCGAGTGGTTTCCTGCCTCTCGCGAGCAAATAGGAATTGTACCGACTTTAATTCCTGTTGAAATGTAAGGACAACGAGCGGGGTTGTGTAGTTGTGATACCCCGCTGGTGTAGTCAAAAATGGCTAAGGTCGCGGTGTGTGGCTCATTTCGCTAAGCGTTTGAAAGTACTAGCCACATACCGAGAAATATGGTAATCGGTAAGCTTAAGTACCTGATTGGACCGGCGAGTGGAACGATCTCGCACCCTCCTGGTAGAAGTAGGGTTTATTTTTATGTCGCGACGTACGGGTGCAGAGTGGTCGGACTCTGTAGTCGGGGAGGGTGTTCCGGATCCACGGACTGGAAAGAAAGGGGAAAAGTAGCGTGGGCGGGAGCGAAGTCGATCCCCATGCGTGTGGCCTAGGTTCCCCTGGCCAGGTTGAAATTCGATTCGGAATCGTCCGCCTCTCACGGCATGAGATTGCTTAATGATTTCGGTCACATAGAGTAACAAGTGGAATACGATGATGAAAATAATGTTGGTTGATTAAATGGTTGCTCTACCATGTTTGAGTAGAGTCAGTTGCAAATTTAGAATGGTTAATTCTACTAGAATCTGGCTAAGTAAAACCTGAAATTAAGGATCAACACTTAGCGGCATTTTTGGCAAACAAACCCTACCAACCAAAAAGCTTGCATGTCTAGTTATCGGACTATGTTATATCCGGAGACGGGTCAGTCTTGCTGAGTATTAGTATACTCAGCCTTGCTTGTGGCACTGTTTTTCAGGTACTAACTTTGAAGATCTGTTTGCGAGTCTTACTTGGCCTTGTACTCTGCCTCCGGGTTGGTCTGTTGAGTGGGATGGCCCTTCAGCTGGTGCTAATCACCCTCCCGCTGAGTGACGCAATCGTACGGGCTTTACCGATGCGTCACGTTATCTCGCTAGTTATCTTTGCTTCTTCCGTTGAACATGAGACTTAAATAATTGAGTAGTTAGAACTCCGTGGTACTTTGTTACTCTGAACTTGGTTTGTAATAAATTTTCTTTCCGCTGCAATCACTCTGAGATGTATGAAATGGTTTGTGTTGTAATCTCTGGGCTCACCTTCGTGTGAGTGTTGTCTGCTGATCCTGGAATAGCGTGGCTTTTATCGAGGCTTCACTCGAGGAACTACCGGTGAGTGCCACATTGGGTCAGAGTTGCTTAGCAACAAAGATCAGTGCACCCGGGCCCAGTAGTTTTGGGTGGTTCCGCCACAGTCTTTATATTACAAACCTAGCATCACACTTTCTTACCACATATGCTACAACAAGTGGTACTCCTTCCTAGGGTTATTTTACACTATTTCATTCCCTATTTACATATACTACAACAAGGAAGATCACATGCTATCTAGGACAATCCTAAGATGCCTAGAAGTCGTCGAGGTTGCCCACAGAGGAAGCACTGCCGGAGGAAGAGTCGTCCGGCTGAGGGTTAGGCTCGGCAGGCGCGTGCTCGGAATCTATCTATGAGACTCCCTCAATCTCCTCTGGGTCTTCTTCTTCTGCTGCAGGTTCGGCTAGGACAACTGGGGGTATTGGCTGCTCATGGAGCGTACCAATATGGTCTATAGCATCACCCAGCTCCATTTGGAGCTCGCGAACCTGCTCCTGAAGAAAAACAATCACCGTGTTGCGCTGCATTATTTCAGCAAGATGCTCCAGAACCTGAAGCTCGTACTGTGCAATGGCGTTATCTCTCCCAGCAACAGCCTCATTAAGCCCTTGAATCTGAGTGTCTCTCAGGCTAAGACCTCGCTGGAAAGTCTGGGCCAAGTCCATCACCTGATCCATGTGCCTCTGCTGAAGGACCTGATAGCGGTACAGGGCATTCATATACCTAATCACCGCCTGGATAGTCTCATCAGCCACATCTCCAGATAAGTGACCAAAGTGGGTGGTCCTGAAGAGCCACTCTGCATTGCCAGCATTGACTGCCGGAAACAAGCCAATAGGATAAGCGGCCACTTCATTCGGATGGTGCTCACAGAAGGTGGTAATAGCTTTGAGGGCTGCTGTCTCAAAAGCGTCCACAAGGCGATATCCAACCACCTCAATCTCAATAGGCGGCCAAGCCAAAGTAGGGTGCTAAGGAATGGTCATGGTGGCACAACACTTCTGAACTCCATCCTCAGAAAACTGTTGTCCCTTGTACCGGGGTGGTTCTGGGTAGTGGAAAATACGAAGCATATCCCACAAAATCCTAGGAAAGCCCTCCCAGTACAGGCAATAAGTATGAGCATATCCATCATCATCCCAGAAGATACTCGGAAGGTCCGCCATTTGAATCAAAAGGATTCAAATGTGAGTTATATGATTATCTCAAGACTTCTCAAATAAAGCTTTTAAGAAGGCTGCAGAAAAATGTGATTCTGATTCAAAAGATTATATGGTTTCACAAGACTTAGGAAGTAAACAAACCACAATTGGTACTGGTTCATCAGTTGGAATTTTTTGGAACGAAAAGATCATTATAACATCAAGATGGGGCTAAGGATGAAGGCATGACTCAATTCCATCTTTTACATCCAAGAAAGTCTAAGTGTTTCAACAAACATGCTCCAAATATCAAGTTTTAACTCAACTTATTGTTTAAGCATACTAAGACATATTTATGATGATCCACGCTAGAAATTCCTTAAAATGGCTCATGTAACAAATTCAAATCCTAGGAATCAAATCAAACATCATCAAACTATGCATGCACGATCTATTGGCCCTCACAAGATAAACAATTGCCAACTATTGTTGGGCTTACGCGGTTAGTATGGTGGCATAACATAGATACGTCTCTCCCTATAATATCTAGTCGATAAATTCTAACCATTCTTAACTATCGAATCGCGGTTAGTGTACCTGCAGAAGATTGACAGAACATATATATGCATTGAACCTTTCATGCCAGCACTCATGAAAGCGTTTCCATACATTACCGCTCACTATATAAGCGGCATCCATGCATCCAACACTGCATGGACAGTGCTCATACACTACCGGGGCAACATATTCACGGGGTACTTTTACTCCCAATATAATCGACCGATGGTCAGTATATTGGCAGTAGCTCAAGTAGGCCACTGCTTGAGCGCAGCGTTCGGTTCGTATCACCGACGGGAAGGACAGACTCCCTCAGCTAACTGAGGATCCTTACCTTCTTACCTTAGCGTAGATGCGTCGTTACATAATTTAAGAGATTTATTGTGCACAAAAGAAAGGTTTGACAAAAATGTAAAGTGCTGGAAGTCAGATATAAATAAACCATAACTAGATAGCAACCTAGTAAATCCCTTAAATTCCCCTAGGGCTTTACGTTCTATGCACAATCCTTAACGAAACCAACGTAGTTTTATAAATACTTTGTTGGTCCAATTTTTTTACAGAAATCGATTTTTAAGGTTCCAAAACCTCTGGTGTACACTTGCAGCTCTGATACCAGCTGTGGCAGAACCACCTGAATTATCCCGGCTCAAGTGCGCTGGCCATCACCATAAAGGAAACACCGACTCAAAGACACTTCAAACGGAACAATTCTTGGTTTGTCGGGTAACATCCCGATACAACCACCGGATCTCGGATCGAACAAGCATACCCCGCACGAAGGCGAGTCCAGAGATATTACAACCATATATCTTACAACACAGGCATAGCAGTTATTACAACAAGTTCAAAGTATTATTACAGGTCCAAACTCAGTAAAACATTATACAAGACATAAGTTTAAAGTTCAGAGTTTAAGCAGCGGAAAGAAAACACGACGGCTACAACACGATGAAAAAGGATACCAAGCTAGCCCAAGCAAGGTATCACTCGTCGGGGTCATTGCCCGCCGGAGACAGATCCCACTCTACGGACCAGCCAGAGGGCAAAGAGTGGGGCCAAGTCAGACTAGCGGTCTGGTCCTCAAAACTCATACTTGAAACAGGATTCAACAGCAAGGCTGAGTATACTAATACTGAGCAAGACTTAACCATCAACGGATATACTTAGTCCACTTAGCTAGACTATGCAGGGTTCTGTAAGGCTCTGGTTTTCCTTTTGCGGAAAAGCAACAAAGAGTAGGTCCTTATTTTCACATTTTAGCTTTTAATCATCTAGTTGATTAACCATTCTATGTAAGCAACTAATTCTAATCAACCGTGGTAGAACTTTAGTCTAACATCAAGATTGATCATAATAATATTACTCTTATTACTCTGTGTGGCAAAGGGATCAAGTAGTCTCAATATCCGCGAGAGACGGACGATTCGAATCGGATTTCCAACCTTGCAAGGTAAACCTAACACACACGTTTGGAACACCATCGGGTCGTTCCCAAACAACCGTTGACCTTTCATTCCGGCTTGTGGATAGGGTCACTCTCCCCGACTACAGGGCACCAGCATCCTCCCTGAACCCGTGGTGTTGCGCAACATAAACATAAAAACCTATCTCTAAGAGGGAGTGAAAGGTATATCCACTCACTGGTCCGATCAGCTACTAGGCTTATTGCGTACCATATTTATGGCATGTGGCTAGTACGTTCAAACACTTAACCACTGCTACCACACACCGCGACCTTAGCAGAATTCATCAACATAGACGGGGTCTCACCCAAGGTCATGATATCGAACATGACCCCGTCCGACGTCCTTATAGTGATTGCAGATAAAAGAAAACAAGCAACTCCTATTAAGCTCGCGAGTGACAGGCAATCACTCGACTTTTACCGGTCCTATAAGCATAGCAATTACTCGAACTCAAGTCTAGTGTTCAGTACATAGGTTCCTAGGATCATGCATCTAGGGTTTCAATTCAAATCCTAAGAATTGTAAATGCAAAAGTAAGTAGTATATAAAGTGCATAATTTGAAATATTGGGTTTATGTCCGGGGCTTGCCTTCGCGGTAGTCACTAGCTAGATCAGCCTTGGGCGCTTTCAGACTTTGGTCCGGGTCTTCAGTCAGTGTAGCAGCGTTCACTTGGGCTTCTTGATCACCTCCTTTGAACTCCGGCATCAGCTCGTACGTCCCGTCCGCTAGAACAATCGTATCTATATGTGATGCAAGAAACAGTATTACAACATACACACTTCGCGATAAAGTGGCAGTCTAACAACTAGCAAACATAACTTAGCATATGGGCAATCGTTTATAGAGTAGTTATTTAACATGTCTTACTACACAAAATAACATGATTAACCTCACAAGACAATTTGATTATCTTCACAAAGTAAGTTTTAGTTAGTTTACATAGCATGTAAATCATGGTTTGCTAAGAATTAAGTAACTCAGTACACAACCGGCATTTAAATTCAGAGGTCGTCGTAGGGGATCGGCAGCGAGGATGCTCCGGTGGTCGTACGTGGAAGAGGTGTGGCCGGGGAGCTACGCGAGATCGAGGTGGAGCTGAAGGTGGGGTCTGTGCAGGCGGAGCGGCCATGGAGGAGCGGGGCGACTGTGAGCTCGAGCTTGCCGGCGTTCGGGCGGGCGGTGGCGGCGTTCTGGGGGTTTGGGGCGGGGAACTGGCGAGAGAGCGAGGGGATTGGAATGCGGGGGTTTCCCTGGTGCTAAAACGCACGAGAGAAGGGGAGCCGGGGCTCTTCCCCGAGTTTTTCACGGCGGCAACGAGGTGGTGGCCGCGGAGCACGACCGAGGTAGCGTGGCGAGGTAAAGGGGACTCCAGCGCGGGTGGAGTGGGGCCAGGGGGTTGCGGGGGTGCCGCGTGTGGCGGTGGGCTGCAAGAGGTGGCATGCGGCCCTCCCTCGGCAGCGGGCGGCGCCGCTCTGCGCCGACAGCAGAGGAAGCAGAGAGGGAGAGAGGAGGAAGACGCAGGCTGGACCTATTTGCAATTTTAGAAAAGTTTTGGGGTCCTATAGTAAAATAAAAATAACTCCTAAACTAGGGCTCAAATGAAAAAGTGCCCAACATGAAAGTTGTTAAACTTTTCAAGATCTACAACTTTGATGTTGTGCAAAATTTGATTTGACCAAAGGTTGAAAGGTTATTTTGAAAACATAGAAAGAATTTTGAATTTAATGGACTTTCATCATTTCCAAATCAAATTCACCTTAATTTCAGAATGAAAAGTAAAATTTCCTACCATGTAATGATTACACTGAATTCTACAATGATACCCTCTACAAAAGCAATATTCACCCATCTTATTCAAATTAAATTATAGGAAGGTCCTTGCATCAAATCATATTTACACAATTAACCTTATTATTGTTTTAAATAACACCCTTGTTCAAGCAATTAAGCACATGATGCATAAAATAAATACAGTTCTACTGTTCAGACACCTAAGGTGTCACACTTATCGAGTTGTTGGGCTAAGAGACATGCTCTCCGCGGCCCTAGAGACAAGGTCTCTACTTCTTCTGGAGTCGTTACTCCAATAACTAATTCGAATACCAACATTTCTTTATTCCGGCAAAGTCAAAGGCACGGCCTATCAAGTAGTTGGGCTAAGAGACATGCTCTCGGCGTCCCTAGAGACATGTTATCTACCTTCTTCAGGAGTCGTTACTCCAATAACTACTCCGACTACCAACCTTTTTTTGTTCCAGCAAAGTCAAAGGCACGGCCTATCGAGTAGTTGGGCTAAGAGACATGCTCTCCGCGGCATTAGAGACAAGCTCTCTACTTCTTAAGGAGTTGTTACTCCAATAACTACTCTAACTAACAACCTTTCTTTGTTCCGGCAAAGTCAAAGGCACGACCTATCGAGTAGTTGGGCTATGAGACATGCTCTCCGCGGCCCTATAGACAAGGTCTCTACTTCTTCAGGATTTGTTACTCCAAGAACTACTTCGAATACCAACCTTTCTTTGTTCCGGCAAAGTTAAAGGCACGGCCTATCGAGTAGTTGGGCTAAGAGAAATGCACCCTGCGGACCTAGAGACAAGGTCTCTGCCTGTCTAGGAGTTGTAACTCCAATAACAACTTCGAGTACTGACCTTTCTTTGTTTTGGCAAAGTCAAAGGCACGGTCTACCGAGTAGTTGGGCTAAGAGACATGCTCTACGCGTCCCTAGAGACAAGTTCTCTACCTTCTTCAGGAGTTGTTACTCCAATAACTACTCCGACTACCCACCTTTCTTTGTTCCGGCAAAGTCAAAGGCACGGCCTATCGAGTAGTTGGACTAAGAGACGTGCTCTCCGTGGCCCTAGAGACAAGTTCTCTACCCTCTTCAGGAATCGTTACTCCAATAACTACTCTGACTACCAACCTTTCTTTGTTCCAGCAAAGTCAAAGGCATGGCCTATCAAGTAGTTGGGCTAAGAGACATGCTCTCCGCGGCCCTAGAGACAAGTTCTCGACCTTCTTCAGGAGTCGTTACTCCAATAACTACTCCGATTACCAACATTTCTTTGTTCCGGCAAAGTCAAAGGCACGGCCTATCGAGTAGTTGGGCTAAGAAGCACGCTCTCCGCGGACCTAGAGACAAGCTCTCTACTTTTTCAGGAGTTGTTACACCAATAACTACTCCGACTACCAACCTTTCTTTGTTCTGGCAAAGTCAAAGGTAAGGCCGATCGAGTAGTTTGGCTAAGAGACATGCTCTCCGCTGCCCTAGAGACAAGTTCTCTACCTTCTTCAGGAGTCGTTACTCCAATAACTACTTCGAATACCAACCTTTCTTTGTTCCGGCAAAGTGAAAGGCGCAGTCTATCGAGCAGTTGGGCTACGAGACATGCTCTCCGCGGCCCTAGAGACAAGTTCTCTACTTCTTCAGGAGTTCTTACTCCAATAACTAATCCGACTACCAACCTTTCTTTGTTCCGGTAAAGTCAAAGGCACGGCCTATCAAGTAGTTGGGCTAAGAGACACGCTCTCTGCTGCCCTAGAGACAAGCTCTCTACTTCTTTAGGAGTTGTTACTCCAATAACTACTCCGAGTACCAACCTTTCTTTGTTCCGGCAAAGTCAAAGGCACGGCCTATCGAGTAGTTTGGCTAAGAGACATGGTCTTTGCGGCCCTAGAGACAAGGTCTCTACTACTTCAGGAGTTGTTACTCCAATAACTACTTCGAGTACCAACCCTTCTTGGTTCCGGCAAAGTCAAAGGCACGGCCTATTGAGTAGTTGGGCTAAGAGACATGCTCTCCGCGGCCCTAGAGACAAGGCCTCTACCTTCTTCAGGAGTCGTTACTCCAATAACTACTCCGACTACCAACCTTTTTTTGTTCCGGCAAAGTCAAAGGCACGGCCTATCGAGTAGTTGGGCTAAGAGACACGCTCTCCGCGGACCTCGAGACAAGCTCTCTACTTTTTCAGGAGATGTTACACCAATAACTACTCCGACTACTAACCTTTCTTTGTTCCGGCAAAGTCAAAGGCACGGCCAATCGAGTAGTTGGGCTAAGAGACATGCTCTCCGCGGCCCTAGAGACAAGTTCTCTACCTTCTTCAGGAGTCATTACTCCAATAACTACTTCGAATACCAACCTTTCTTTGTTCTGGTAAAGTCAAAGGCACGGCCTATTAAGTAGTTGGGCTAAGAGACATGCTCTCCGCAGCCCTAGAGACAAGGCCTCTACCTTCTTCAGGAGTCGTTACTCCAATAACTAATCCAACTACCAACCTTTCTTTGTTTCGGCAAATTCAAAGGCACGGCCTATCGAGTAGTTGGGCTAAGAGACACGCTCTCTGCTGCCCTAGAGACAAGCTCTCTACTCCTTCAGGAGTTGTTACTCCAATAACTACTCTGACTACCAATCTTTCTTTGTTCCGGCAAAGTCAAAGGCACGTCTTATCGAGTAGTTGGGCTAAGAGATATGCTCTCGGCAGCCCTAGAGACAAGGTCTCTACTTCATCAGGAGTTGTTAATCCAATAACTACTCTGACTACCAACCTTTCTTTGTTCCGGCAAACTCAAAGGCTTAGCCTATCGAGTAGTTGGGCTAAGAGACATGCTCTCCGCGGCCCTAGAGACAAGGACTCTACTTCTTCTGGAGTCGTTACTCCAATAACTAATTCTAATACCAACATTTCTTTATTCCGGCAAAGTCAAAGCATGGCCTATCAAGTAGTTGGGCTAAGAGACTTGCTCTCCGCGGCCCTTGAGACATGTTATCTACCTTCTTCAGGAGTCGTTACTCCAATAACTACTCCGACTACCAACCTTTTTTTGTTCCGGCAAAGTCAAAGGCACGGCCTATCGAGTAGTTGGGCTAAGAGACACGCTCTCCGCAGCCCTAGAGACAAGATCTCTACTTCTTCAGGAGTTGTTACTCCAATAACTACTTTGACTACCAATCTTTCTTTGTTCCAGCAAAGTCAAAGGCACGACCTATCGAGTAGTTGGGCTAAGAGACATGCTCTCCGCGGCCCTAGAGACAAGGTCTCTACTTCTTCAGGATTTGTTACTCCAATAACTACTTCGAATACCAACCTTTCTTTGTTCCGGCAAAGTCAAAGGCACGGCCTATCGAGTAGTTGGGCTAAGAGACATGCTCTCCGCAGACATAGAGACAAGGTCTCTTCCTCTCTAGGAGTTGTTACTCCAATAACAACTTCGAGTACCGACCTTTCTTTGTTTTGGCAAAGTCAAAGGCACGGTCTATCGAGTAGTTGAGCTAAGAGACAAGCTCTCCGCGGCCCTAGAGACAAGTTCTCTACCTTCTTCAGGAGTTATTACTCCAATAACTACTCCGACTACCAACCATTCTTTGTTCCGGCAAAGTCAAAGGCACGGCCTATCGAGTAGTTGGTCTAAGAGACATGCTCTCCGCAGCCCTAGAGACAAGTTCTCTACCTTCTTCAGGAGTTGTTACTCCAATAACTACACTGACTACCAAACTTTCTTTGTTTCAGCAAAGTCAAAGGCACGGCCTATCGAGTAGTTGGGCTAAGAGACATGCTCTCCGTGGCCCTAGAGGCAAGTTCTCTACCTTCTTCAGGAGTCGTTACTCCAATAGCTACTCTGACTACCAACCTTTCTTTGTTCCAGCAAAGTCAAAGGCATGACCTATCGAGTAGTTGGGCTAAGAGACCTGCTCTCCCCGGCCCTGGAGAAAAGGTCTCTACTTCTTCAGGATTTGTTACTCCAATGACTACTTCGAATACCAACCTTTCTTTGTTCCGGCAAAGTCAAAGGAAAGGCCTATCGAGTAGATGGGCTAAGAGACATGCTCTCCGCAGCACTAGAGACAAGTTCTCTACCTTTTTTAGGAGTCGTTACAGCAATAACTAATCCGACTACCAACCTTTCTTTGTTCCGGCAAAGTCAAAGGCACAGCCTATCGAGCAGATGGGCTAAGAGACATGCTCTCCGCGGCCCTAGAGACAAGTTCTCTACCTTCTTCAGGAGTCGTTACTCCAATAACTAATCCGACTACCAACCTTTCTTTGTTCTGGCAAAGTCCAAGGCACGGCCTATCGATAAGTTGGGCTAAAAGACACGCTCTATGCTGCCCTAGAGACAAGCTCTCTACTTCATCAGGAGTAGTTACTCCAATAACTACTCTGACTACCAACCTTTCTTTGTTCCGACAAAGTCAAAGGCACGACCTATCGAGTAGTTGGGCTAAGAGACATGCTCTCCGCGGCCCAAGAGACAAGGTCTCTACTTCTTCTGTAGTCGTTACTCCAATAACTAATTCGAATACCAACATTTCTTTATTCCGGCAAAGTCAAAGGCATGGCCTATCAAGTAGTTGGGCTAAGAGGCATGCTCTCCGCGGCCCAAGAGACATGTTATATACCTTCTTCAGGAGTCTTTACTCCAATAACTACTCCGACTATCAACCTTTTTTAGTTCCGGGAAAGTCAAAGGCACGGCCTATCGAGTTGTTGGGCTAAGAGACACGCTCTTCGCGGCCCTAGAGATAAGCTCTCTACTTCTTCAGGAGTTGTTACTCCAATAACTACTCTGACTACCAACTTTTCTTTGTTCCGGCAAAGTGAAAGGCATGACCTATCGATTAGTTGGGCTAAGAGACACGCTCTCCGCGGCCCTAGAGACAAGGTCTCTACTTCTTCAAGATATGTTACTCCAATAACTACTTCGAATACTAACCTTTCTTTGTTCCGGCAAAGTCAAAGGCACGGTCTATCGAGTAGTTGGGCTAAGAGACATGCTCTCCGCGGCTCAAGAGACAAGTTCTCTACCTTCTTCAGGAGTAGTTACTCCAATAACTACTTCGACTACCAACCTTTCTTTGTCTCGGCAAAGTCAAAGGCACGGCCTATCGTGTAGTTGGACTAAGAGACATGCTCTCCGCGGCCCTAGAGACAAGTTCTCTACCTTCTTTAGGAGTCGTTACTCCAATAACTACTCTGACTACCAACCTTTCTTTGTTCCAGCAAAGTCAAAGGCACAGCCTATCGAGTAGTTGGGCTAAGAGACATACTCTCCGCGGCCCTAGAGACAAGGTCTCTACTTCTTCTAGAGTCGTTACTCCAATAACTAATTCGAATACCAACATTTCTTTATTCCGGCAAAGTCAAAGGCATGGCCTATCAAGTAGTTGGGCTAAGAGACATACTCTCCGTGGCCCTAGAGACATGTTATCTACCTTCTTCAGGAGTCGTTACTTCAATAACCACTCCGACTACCAACCTTTTTTAGTTCCGGCAAAGTCAAACGCACGGCCTATCGATTAGTTGGGCTAAGAGACATGCTCTCCACGGCCCTAGAGACAAGTTCTCTACCTTCTTCAGGAGTTGTTACTCCAATAACTACTCCGACTACCAACCTTTCTTTATTTCGGCAATGTCAAAGGCACGGCCTATCGTGTAGTTGGACTAAGAGACATGCTCTCCGCGGCCCTAGAGACAAGTTCTCTACCTTCTTCAGGAGTCGTTACTCCAATAACTACTCTGACTACCAACCTTTCTTTGTTCCATCAAAGTCAAAGGCACGGCCTATCGAGTAGTTGGGCTAAGAGACACGCTCTCCGCGACCCTAGAGATAAGTTCTCTACCTTCTTCAGGAGTCGTTACTCCAATAACTACTTCGAATACCAACCTTTCTTTGTTCCGGCAAAGTGAAAGGCGCAGTCTATCGAGCAGTTGGGCTACGAGACATGCTCTCCGCGGCCCTAGAGACAAGTTCTCTACTTCTTCAGGAGTTCTTACTCCAATAACTAATCCGACTACCAACCTTTCTTTGTTCCGGTAAAGTCAAAGGCACGGCCTATCAAGTAGTTGGGCTAAGAGACACGCTCTCTGCTGCCCTAGAGACAAGCTCTCTACCTTCTTCAGGAGTCGTTACTCCAATAACTACTCCGACTAACAACCTTTATTTGTTCTGGCAAAGTCAAAGGCACGGCCTATCGAGTAGTTGGGCTAAGAGACATGCTCTCCATGGCCCTAGAGACAAGCTCTCTACTTCTTCAGGAGTTGTTACTCCAATAACTACTCCGACTACCAACCTTTTTTTGTTCCGGCAAAGTCAAAGGAACGGTCAATCGAGTAGTTGGGCTAAGAGACATGCTCTCCGCGGCCCTAGAGACAAGTTCTCTACATTCTTCAGGAGTCGTTACTCCAATAACGAATCTGACTACCAACCTTTCTTTGTTCCGGCAAAGTCAAAGGCACAGCCTATCGAGCAGTTAGGCTAAGAGACATGCTCTCCGCGGCCCTATAGACAAGTTCTCTACCTTCTTCAGGAGTCGTTACTCCAATAACTACTCCGACTAACAACCTTTATTTGTTCTGGCAAAGTCAAAGGCACGGCCTATCGAGTAGTTGGGCTAAGAGACACGCTCTCCATGGCCCTAGAGACAAGCTCTCTACTTCTTCAGGAGTTGTTACTCCAATAACTACTCCGACTACCAACCTTTTTTTGTTCCGGCAAAGTCAAAGGCACGGCCTATCGAGTAGTTGGGCTAAGAGACACGCCCTCCGCGGACCTCGAGACAAGCTCTCTACTTTTTCAGGAGATGTTACACCAATAACTACTCCGACTACTAACCTTTCTTTGTTCCGGCAAAGTCAAAGGCACGGCCAATCGAGTAGTTGGGCTAAGAGACATGCTCTCCGCGGCCCTAGAGACAAGTTCTCTACCTTCTTCAGGAGTCATTACTCCAATAACTACTTCGAATACCAACCTTTCTTTGTTCTGGTAAAGTCAAAGGCACGGCCTATTGAGTAGTTGGGCTAAGAGACATGCTCTCCGCAGCCCTAGAGACAAGGCCTCTACCTTCTTCAGGAGTCGTTACTCCAATAACTAATCCGACTACCAATCTTTCTTTGTTCCGGCAAATTCAAAGGCACGGCCTATCGAGTAGTTGGGCTAAGAGACACGCTCTCTGCTGCCCTAGAGACAAGCTCTCTACTCCTTCAGGAGTTGTTACTCCAATAACTACTCTGACTACCAATCTTTCTTTGTTCCGGCAAAGTCAAAGGCACGTCTTATCGAGTAGTTGGGCTAAGAGATATGCTCTCGGCAGCCCTAGAGACAAGGTCTCTACTTCATCAGGAGTTGTTAATCCAATAACTACTCTGACTACCAACCTTTCTTTGTTCCGGCAAACTCAAAGGCTTAGCCTATCGAGTTGTTGGGCTAAGAGACATGCTCTCCGCGGCCCTAGAGACAAGGACTCTACTTCTTCTGGAGTCGTTACTCCAATAACTAATTCTAATACCAACATTTCTTTATTCCGGCAAAGTCAAAGCATGGCCTATCAAGTAGTTGGGCTAAGAGACTTGCTCTCCGCGGCCCTTGAGACATGTTATCTACCTTCTTCAGGAGTCGTTACTCCAATAACTACTCCGACTACCAACCTTTTTTTGTTCCGGCAAAGTCAAAGGCACGGCCTATCGAGTAGTTGGGCTAAGAGACACGCTCTCCGCAGCCCTAGAGACAAGATCTCTACTTCTTCAGGAGTTGTTACTCCAATAACTACTTTGACTACCAATCTTTCTTTGTTCCAGCAAAGTCAAAGGCACGACCTATCGAGTAGTTGGGCTAAGAGACATGCTCTCCGCGGCCCTAGAGACAAGGTCTCTACTTCTTCAGGATTTGTTACTCCAATAACTACTTCGAATACCAACCTTTCTTTGTTCCGGCAAAGTCAAAGGCACGGCCTATCGAGTAGTTGGGCTAAGAGACATGCTCTCCGCAGACATAGAGACAAGGTCTCTTCCTCTCTAGGAGTTGTTACTCCAATAACAACTTCGAGTACCAACCTTTCTTTGTTTTGGCAAAGTCAAAGGCACGGTCTATCGAGTAGTTGAGCTAAGAGACAAGCTCTCCGCGGCCCTAGAGACAAGTTCTCTACCTTCTTCAGGAGTTATTACACCAATAACTACTCCGACTACCAACCATTCTTTGTTCCGGCAAAGTCAAAGGCACGGCCTATCGAGTAGTTGGTCTAAGAGACATGCTCTCCACAGCCCTAGAGACAAGTTCTCTACCTTCTTCAGGAGTTGTTACTCCAATAACTACACTGACTACCAAACTTTCTTTGTTTCAGCAAAGTCAAAGGCACGGCCTATCGAGTAGTTGGGCTAAGAGACATGCTCTCCGTGGCCCTAGAGACAAGTTCTCTACCTTCTTCAGGAGTCGTTACTCCAATAGCTACTCTGACTACCAACCTTTCTTTGTTCCAGCAAAGTCAAAGGCATGACCTATCGAGTAGTTGGGCTAAGAGACATGCTCTCCCCGGCCCTGGAGAAAAGGTCTCTACTTCTTCAGGATTTGTTACTCCAATGACTACTTCGAATACCAACCTTTCTTTGTTCCGGCAAAGTCAAAGGAAAGGCTTATCGAGTAGATGGGCTAAGAGACATGCTCTCCGCAGCACTAGAGACAAGTTCTCTACCTTTTTTAGGAGTTGTTACTGCAATAACTAATCCGACTACCAACCTTTCTTTGTTCCGGCAAAGTCAAAGGCACAGCCTATCGAGCAGATGGGCTAAGAGACATGCTCTCCGCGGCCCTAGAGACAAGTTCTCTACCTTCTTCAGGAGTCGTTACTCCAATAACTAATCCGACTACCAACCTTTCTTTGTTCCGGCAAAGTCCAAGGCACGGCCTATCGATAAGTTGGGCTAAAAGACACGCTCTATGCTGCCCTAGAGACAAGCTCTCTACTTCATCAGGAGTAGTTACTCCAATAACTACTCTGACTACCAACCTTTCTTTGTTCCGACAAAGTCAAAGGCACGACCTATCGAGTAGTTGGGCTAAGAGACATGCTCTCCGCGGCCCAAGAGACAAGGTCTCTACTTCTTCTGTAGTCGTTACTCCAATAACTAATTCGAATACCAACATTTCTTTATTCCGGCAAAGTCAAAGGCATGGCCTATCAAGTAGTTGGGCTAAGAGGCATGCTCTCCGCGGCCCGAGAGACATGTTATATACCTTCTTCAGGAGTCTTTACTCCAATAACTACTCCGACTATCAACCTTTTTTAGTTCCGGGAAAGTCAAAGGCACGGCCTATCGAGTTGTTGGGCTAAGAGACACGCTCTTCGCGGCCCTAGAGATAAGCTCTCTATTTCTTCAGGAGTTGTTACTCCAATAACTACTCTGAATACCAACTTTTCTTTGTTCCGGCAAAGTGAAAGGCATGACCTATCGATTAGTTGGACTAAGAGACACGCTCTCCGCGGCCCTAGAGACAAGGTCTCTACTTCTTCAGGATATGTTACTCCAATAACTACTTCGAATACTAACCTTTCTTTGTTCCGGCAAAGTCAAAGGCACGGTCTATCGAGTAGTTGGGCTAAGAGACATGCTCTCCGTGGCTCAAGAGACAAGATCTCTACCTTCTTCAGGAGTAGTTACTCAAATAACTACTTCGACTACCAACCTTTCTTTGTCTCGGCAAAGTCAAAGGCACGGCCTATCGTGTAGTTGGACTAAGAGACATGCTCTCCGCGGCCCAAGAGACAAGTTCTCTACCTTCTTTAGGAGTCGTTACTCCAATAACTACTCTGACTACCAACCTTTCTTTGTTCCAGCAAAGTCAAAGGCACAGCCTATCGAGTAGTTGGGCTAAGAGACATACTCTCTGCGGCCCTAGAGACAAGGTCTCTACTTCTTCTAGAGTCGTTACTCCAATAACTAATTCGAATACCAACATTTCTTTATTCCGGCAAAGTCAAAGGCATGGCCTATCAAGTAGTTGGGCTAAGAGACATACTCTCCGTGGCCCTAGAGACATGTTATCTACCTTCTTCAGGAGTCGTTACTTCAATAACCACTCCGACTACCAACCTTTTTTAGTTCCGGCAAAGTCAAACGCACGGCCTATCGATTAGTTGGGCTAAGAGACATGCTCTCCACGGCCCTAGAGACAAGTTCTCTACCTTCTTCAGGAGTTGTTACTCCAATAACTACTCCGACTACCAACCTTTCTTTATTTTGGCAATGTCAAAGGCACGGCCTATCGTGTAGTTGGACTAAGAGACATGCTCTCCGCGGCCCTAGAGACAAGTTCTCTACCTTCTTCAGGAGTCGTTTCTCCAATAACTACTCTGACTACCAACCTTTCTTTGTTCCATCAAAGTCAAAGGCACGGCCTATCGAGTAGTTGGGCTAAGAGACACGCTCTCCGCGACCCTAGAGATAAGTTCTCTACCTTCTTCAGGAGTCGTTACTCCAATAACTACTTCGAATACCAACCTTTCTTTGTTCCGGCAAAGTCAAAGGCACGGCCTATCGAGTAGTTGGGCTAAGAGACATGCCCTCCGTGGACCTAGAGACAAGGTCTCTGCCTCTCTAGGAGTTGTTACTCCAATAACAACTTCGAGTACCGTCCTTTCTTTGTTTTGGCAAAGTCAAAGGCACGGTCTATCGAGTAGTTGGGCTTAGAGACATGCTCTCCGCGGCTCTAGAGACAAGTTCTCTACCTTCTTCAGGAGTTGTTACTCCAATAACTACTCCGACTACCAACCTTTCTTTGTTTCGGCAAAGTCAAAGGCACAGCCTATCGTGTAGGTGGACTAAGAGACATGCTCTCCGCGGTGCTAGAGACAAGTTCTCTACCTTCTTCAGGAGTCGTTACTCCAATAACTACTCTGACTACCAACCTTTCTTTGTTTTAGCAAAGTCAAAGGCACGGCCTATCGAGTAGTTGGGCTAAGAGACACGCTCTCCGTGGCCCTAGAGACAATTTCTCTACCTTCTTCAGGAGTCGTTACTCCAATAACTACTTCGAATACCAACCTTTCTTTGTTCCGGCAAAGTCAAAGGCACGGCCTATCGAGTAGTTGGGCTAAGAGACATGCTCTCCGCGGCCCTAGAGACAAGTTCTCTACATTCTTCAGGAGTCGTTACTCCAATAACGAATCTGACTACCAACCTTTCTTTGTTCCGGCAAAGTCAAAGGCACAGCCTATCGAGCAGTTAGGCTAAGAGACATGCTCTCCGCAGCCCTATAGACAAGTTCTCTACCTTCTTCAGGAGTCGTTACTCCAATAACTACTCCGACTAACAACCTTTATTTGTTCTGGCAAAGTCAAAGGCACGGCCTATCGAGTAGTTGGGCTAAGAGACACGCTCTCCATGGCCCTAGAGACAAGCTCTCTACTTCTTCAGGAGTTGTTACTCCAATAACTACTCCGACTACCAACCTTTTTTTGTTCCGGCAAAGTCAAAGGCACGGCCTATCGAGTAGTTGGGCTAAGAGACACGCCCTCCGCGGACCTCGAGACAAGCTCTCTACTTTTTCAGGAGATGTTACACCAATAACTACTCCGACTACTAACCTTTCTTTGTTCCGGCAAAGTCAAAGGCACGGCCAATCGAGTAGTTGGGCTAAGAGACATGCTCTCCGCGGCCCTAGAGACAAGTTCTCTACCTTCTTCAGGAGTCATTACTCCAATAACTACTTCGAATACCAACCTTTCTTTGTTCTGGTAAAGTCAAAGGCACGGCCTATTGAGTAGTTGGGCTAAGAGACATGCTCTCCGCAGCCCTAGAGACAAGGCCTCTACCTTCTTCAGGAGTCGTTACTCCAATAACTAATCCGACTACCAATCTTTCTTTGTTCCGGCAAATTCAAAGGCACGGCCTATCGAGTAGTTGGGCTAAGAGACACGCTCTCTGCTGCCCTAGAGACAAGCTCTCTACTCCTTCAGGAGTTGTTACTCCAATAACTACTCTGACTACCAATCTTTCTTTGTTCCGGCAAAGTCAAAGGCACGTCTTATCGAGTAGTTGGGCTAAGAGATATGCTCTCGGCAGCCCTAGAGACAAGGTCTCTACTTCATCAGGAGTTGTTAATCCAATAACTACTCTGACTACCAACCTTTCTTTGTTCCGGCAAACTCAAAGGCTTAGCCTATCGAGTTGTTGGGCTAAGAGACATGCTCTCCGCGGCCCTAGAGACAAGGACTCTACTTCTTCTGGAGTCGTTACTCCAATAACTAATTCTAATACCAACATTTCTTTATTCCGGCAAAGTCAAAGCATGGCCTATCAAGTAGTTGGGCTAAGAGACTTGCTCTCCGCGGCCCTTGAGACATGTTATCTACCTTCTTCAGGAGTCGTTACTCCAATAACTACTCCGACTACCAACCTTTTTTTGTTCCGGCAAAGTCAAAGGCACGGCCTATCGAGTAGTTGGGCTAAGAGACACGCTCTCCGCAGCCCTAGAGACAAGATCTCTACTTCTTCAGGAGTTGTTACTCCAATAACTACTTTGACTACCAATCTTTCTTTGTTCCAGCAAAGTCAAAGGCACGACCTATCGAGTAGTTGGGCTAAGAGACATGCTCTCCGCGGCCCTAGAGACAAGGTCTCTACTTCTTCAGGATTTGTTACTCCAATAACTACTTCGAATACCAACCTTTCTTTGTTCCGGCAAAGTCAAAGGCACGGCCTATCGAGTAGTTGGGCTAAGAGACATGCTCTCCGCAGACATAGAGACAAGGTCTCTTCCTCTCTAGGAGTTGTTACTCCAATAACAACTTCGAGTACCAACCTTTCTTTGTTTTGGCAAAGTCAAAGGCACGGTCTATCGAGTAGTTGAGCTAAGAGACAAGCTCTCCGCGGCCCTAGAGACAAGTTCTCTACCTTCTTCAGGAGTTATTACACCAATAACTACTCCGACTACCAACCATTCTTTGTTCCGGCAAAGTCAAAGGCACGGCCTATCGAGTAGTTGGTCTAAGAGACATGCTCTCCACAGCCCTAGAGACAAGTTCTCTACCTTCTTCAGGAGTTGTTACTCCAATAACTACACTGACTACCAAACTTTCTTTGTTTCAGCAAAGTCAAAGGCACGGCCTATCGAGTAGTTGGGCTAAGAGACATGCTCTCCGTGGCCCTAGAGACAAGTTCTCTACCTTCTTCAGGAGTCGTTACTCCAATAGCTACTCTGACTACCAACCTTTCTTTGTTCCAGCAAAGTCAAAGGCATGACCTATCGAGTAGTTGGGCTAAGAGACATGCTCTCCCCGGCCCTGGAGAAAAGGTCTCTACTTCTTCAGGATTTGTTACTCCAATGACTACTTCGAATACCAACCTTTCTTTGTTCCGGCAAAGTCAAAGGAAAGGCTTATCGAGTAGATGGGCTAAGAGACATGCTCTCCGCAGCACTAGAGACAAGTTCTCTACCTTTTTTAGGAGTCGTTACTGCAATAACTAATCCGACTACCAACCTTTCTTTGTTCCGGCAAAGTCAAAGGCACAGCCTATCGAGCAGATGGGCTAAGAGACATGCTCTCCGCGGCCCTAGAGACAAGTTCTCTACCTTCTTCAGGAGTCGTTACTCCAATAACTAATCCGACTACCAACCTTTCTTTGTTCCGGCAAAGTCCAAGGCACGGCCTATCGATAAGTTGGGCTAAAAGACACGCTCTATGCTGCCCTAGAGACAAGCTCTCTACTTCATCAGGAGTAGTTACTCCAATAACTACTCTGACTACCAACCTTTCTTTGTTCCGACAAAGTCAAAGGCACGACCTATCGAGTAGTTGGGCTAAGAGACATGCTCTCCGCGGCCCAAGAGACAAGGTCTCTACTTCTTCTGTAGTCGTTACTCCAATAACTAATTCGAATACCAACATTTCTTTATTCCGGCAAAGTCAAAGGCATGGCCTATCAAGTAGTTGGGCTAAGAGGCATGCTCTCCGCGGCCCGAGAGACATGTTATATACCTTCTTCAGGAGTCTTTACTCCAATAACTACTCCGACTATCAACCTTTTTTAGTTCCGGGAAAGTCAAAGGCACGGCCTATCGAGTTGTTGGGCTAAGAGACACGCTCTTCGCGGCCCTAGAGATAAGCTCTCTATTTCTTCAGGAGTTGTTACTCCAATAACTACTCTGAATACCAACTTTTCTTTGTTCCGGCAAAGTGAAAGGCATGACCTATCGATTAGTTGGACTAAGAGACACGCTCTCCGCGGCCCTAGAGACAAGGTCTCTACTTCTTCAGGATATGTTACTCCAATAACTACTTCGAATACTAACCTTTCTTTGTTCCGGCAAAGTCAAAGGCACGGTCTATCGAGTAGTTGGGCTAAGAGACATGCTCTCCGTGGCTCAAGAGACAAGATCTCTACCTTCTTCAGGAGTAGTTACTCAAATAACTACTTCGACTACCAACCTTTCTTTGTCTCGGCAAAGTCAAAGGCACGGCCTATCGTGTAGTTGGACTAAGAGACATGCTCTCCGCGGCCCAAGAGACAAGTTCTCTACCTTCTTTAGGAGTCGTTACTCCAATAACTACTCTGACTACCAACCTTTCTTTGTTCCAGCAAAGTCAAAGGCACAGCCTATCGAGTAGTTGGGCTAAGAGACATACTCTCCGCGGCCCTAGAGACAAGGTCTCTACTTCTTCTAGAGTCGTTACTCCAATAACTAATTCGAATACCAACATTTCTTTATTCCGGCAAAGTCAAAGGCATGGCCTATCAAGTAGTTGGGCTAAGAGACATACTCTCCGTGGCCCTAGAGACATGTTATCTACCTTCTTCAGGAGTCGTTACTTCAATAACCACTCCGACTACCAACCTTTTTTAGTTCCGGCAAAGTCAAACGCACGGCCTATCGATTAGTTGGGCTAAGAGACATGCTCTCCACGGCCCTAGAGACAAGTTCTCTACCTTCTTCAGGAGTTGTTACTCCAATAACTACTCCGACTACCAACCTTTCTTTGTTTCGGCAATGTCAAAGGCACGGCCTATCGTGTAGTTGGACTAAGAGACATGCTCTCCGCGGCCCTAGAGACAAGTTCTCTACCTTCTTCAGGAGTTGTTACTCCAATAACTACTCTGACTACCAACCTTTCTTTGTTCCATCAAAGTCAAAGGCACGGCCTATCGAGTAGTTGGGCTAAGAGACACGCTCTCCGCGACCCTAGAGATAAGTTCTCTACCTTCTTCAGGAGTCGTTACTCCAATAACTACTTCGAATACCAACCTTTCTTTGTTCCGGCAAAGTCAAAGGCACGGCCTATCGAGTAGTTGGGCTAAGAGACATGCCCTCCGTGGACCTAGAGACAAGGTCTCTGCCTCTCTATGAGTTGTTACTCCAATAACAACTTCGAGTACCGTCCTTTCTTTGTTTTGGCAAAGTCAAAGGCACGGTCTATCGAGTAGTTGGGCTCAGAGACATGCTCTCCGCGGCTCTAGAGACAAGTTCTCTACCTTCTTCAGGAGTTGTTACTCCAATAACTACTCCGACTACCAACCTTTCTTTGTTTCGGCAAAGTCAAAGGCACGGCCTATCGTGTAGTTGGACTAAGAGACATGCTCTCCGCGGTGCTAGAGACAAGTTCTCTACCTTCTTCAGGAGTCGTTACTCCAATAACTACTCTGACTACCAACCTTTCTTTGTTTTAGCAAAGTCAAAGGCACGGCCTATCGAGTAGTTGGGCTAAGAGACACGCTCTCCGTGGCCCTAGAGACAATTTCTCTACCTTCTTCAGGAGTCGTTACTCCAATAACTACTTCGAATACCAACCTTTCTTTGTTCCGGCAAAGTCAAAGGCACGGCCTATCGAGTAGTTGGGCTAAGAGACATGCTCTCCGCGGCCCTAGAGACAAGTTCTCTACATTCTTCAGGAGTCGTTACTCCAATAACGAATCTGACTACCAACCTTTCTTTGTTCCGGCAAAGTCAAAGGCAAAGCCTATCGAGCAGTTAGGCTAAGAGACATGCTCTCCGCGGCCCTATAGACAAGTTCTCTACCTTCTTCAGGAGTCGTTACTCCAATAACTACTCCGACTAACAACCTTTATTTGTTCTGGCAAAGTCAAAGGCACGGCCTATCGAGTAGTTGGGCTAAGAGACACGCTCTCCGTGGCCCTAGAGACAAGCTCTCTACTTCTTCAGGAGTTGTTACTCCAATAACTACTCCGACTACCAACCTTTCTTTGTTCCGGCAAAGTCAAAGGCACAGCCTATCGAGTAGTTGGGCTAAGAGACATGCTCTCCGCGGCCCTAGAGACAAGGTCTCTACTTCTTCCGGAGTCGTTACTCCAATAACTAATTCGCATACCAACATTTCTTTATTCCGGCAAAGTCAAAGGCATGGGCTATCAAATAGTTGGGCTAAGAGACATGCTCTCCGCGGCCCTAGAGACATGTTATCTACCTTCTTCTGGAGTCGTTACTCCAATAACCACTCCGACTACCAACGTTTTTTAGTTCCGGCAAAGTCAAAGGCACGGCCTATCGAGTAGTTGGGCTAAGAGACACACTCTCCGCAGCCCTAGAGACAAGCTCTCTACTTCTTCAAGATTTGTTACTCCAATAACTACTCTGACTACCAACCTTTCTTTGTTCCGGCAAAGTCAAAGGCACGACCTATCGTGTAGTTGGGCTAAGATGCATGCTCTCCGCGGCCCTAGAGACAAGGTCTCTTCTTCTTCAGGATATGTTACTCCAATAACTACTTCGAATACAAACCTTTCTTTGTTCCGGCAAAGTCAAAGGCACGGCCTATCGAGTAGTTAGGCTAAGAGGCATGCTCTCCGCGGACCTAGAGACAGGGTCTCTGCCTCTCTAGGAGTTGTTACTCCAAAAACAACTTCGAGTACCGATCTTTCTTTGTTTTGGCAAAGTCAAAGGCACGGTCTATCGAGTAGTTGGGCTAAGAGACATGCTCTCCGCGTCCCTAGAGACAAGTTCTCTACCTTCTTCAGGAGTCGTTACTCCAATAACTACTCTGACAACCAACCTTTCTTTGTTCCGGCAAAGTCAAAGGCACGGCCTATCGAGTAGTTGGGCTAAGAGACACGTTGTCCGCGGCCCTAGAGACAAGCTCTCTACTTCTTCCGGAGTTGTTACTCCAATAACTACACCGACTACCAACCTTTCTTTTCTCCGGCAAAGTCAAAGGTACAGCCTGTCGAGTAGTTGGGCTAAGAGACACGCTCTCCGCAGACCTAGAGACAAGCTCTTTACTTTTCCAGGACTTGTTACTCCAATAACTACTCCGACTACCAACCTTTCTTTGTTCCGGCAAAGTCAAAGGCACGGCCTATCGATTAGTTGGGCAAGAGACATTCTCTCCGCGGCCCTAGAGAGAAGGCCTCTACCTTCTTCAGGAGTCGTTACTCCAATAAGTACTTGGAATACCAACATTTCTTTGTTCCGGCAAAGTGAAAGGCACAACCTATCGAGCAGTTGGTCTAAGAGACATGCTCTCCGCGGCCCTAGAGACAAGTTCTCTACCTTCTTCAGGAGTCGTTACTCCAATAACTAATCCAACTACCAACCTTTCTTTGTTCCGGCAAACTCAAAGGCACGGCCTATCGAGTAGTTGGGCTAAGAGACACACTCTGTGCGGCCCTAGAGACAAGCTCTCTACTTCTTCAGGGCTAAGAGGACACGCTCTGTGCGGCCCTAGAGGCAAGCTCTCTACTTCTTCATGAGTTGTTACTCCAATAACTACTCCGACTATCAACGTTTCTATGTTCCGGCAAAGACAAAGGCACGACCTATCTAGTAGTTGGGCTAAGAGACATGCTCTCCGCAGCCCTAGAGACAAGGTCTCAAATTCATCAGGAGTTGTTAATCAAATAACTACTCCGACTACCAACCTTTCTTTGTTCTAGCAAAGTCAAAGGCACGGCCTATCGAGTAGTTGGGCTAAGAGACATCCTCTCCGCGGCCCTAGAGACAAGGTCTCAACTTCTTCTGGAGTCGTTACTCCAATAACTAATTCGAATACCATCATTTCTTTATTACGGCAAAGTCAAAGGCACGGCCTATCAAGTAGTTGGGCTAAGAGACATGCTCTCGGCGGCCCTAGAGACATGTTATCTACCTTCTTCAGGAGTCGTTACTCCAATAACTACTCAGACTACCAACCTTTTTTGTTCCGGCAAAGTCAAAGGCACGGCATATCGAGTAGTTGGGCTAAGAGACACGCTCTCCGCGGCCCTAGAGACAAGCTCTCTACTTCTTCAGGAGTTGTTACTCCAATATCTACTCTGACTACCAACCTTTCTTTGTTCCGGCAAAGTCAAAGGCACGACCTATCGAGTAGTTGGGATAAGAGACCTGCTCTCCACGGCCCTAGAGACAAGGTCTCTACTTCTTCAGGATTCATTACTCCAATAACTACTTCCAATACCATCCTTTCTTTGTTCCGGTAAAGTCAAAGGCACGGCCTATCGAGTAGTTGGGCAAAGAGACACGCTCTCCGCGGACCTAGAGACAAGCTCTCTATGTTTTCAGGAGTTGTTACTCCAATAGCTACTCCGACTACCAACCTTTCTTTGTTCCGGCAAAGTCAAAGGCACAACCTATCGAGTAGTTGGGCTAAGAGACATGCTCTCCGCGGCCCTAGAGACAAGGCCTCTACCTTCTTCAGGAGTCGTTACTCCAATAAGTACTTCGAATACCAACCTTTATTTGTTCTGGCAAAGTGAAAGGCACAGCCTATCGAGCAGTTGGTCTAAGAGACATGCTCTCCGCGGCCCTAGAGACAAGTTCTCTACCTTCTTCAGGAGTCGTTACTCCAATAACTAATCCAACTACCAACCTTTCTTTGTTCCGGCAAACTCAAAGGCACGGCCTATCGAGTAGTTGGGCTAAGAGACACGCTCTGTGCGGCCCTAGAGACAAGCTCTCTACTTCTTCAGGGCTAAGAGACACGCTCTGTGCGGCCCTAGAGGCAAGCTCTCTACTTCTTCATGAGTTGTTACTCCAATAACTACTCCGACTATCAACGTTTCTATGGTCCGGCAAAGACAAAGGCACGGCCCATCTAGTAGTTGGGCTAAGAGACATGCTCTCCGCAGCCCTAGAGACAAGGTCTCAAATTCATCAGGAGTTGTTAATCCAATAACTACTCCGACTACCAACCTTTCTTTGTTCCAGCAAAGTCAAAGGCACGGCCTATCGAGTAGTTGGGCTAATAGACATCCTCTCCGCGGCCCTAGAGACAAGGTCTCTACTTCTTCTGGAGTCGTTACTCCAATAACTAATTCGAATACCATCATTTCTTTATTCCGGCAAAGTCAAAGGCACGGCCTATCAAGTAGTTGGGCTAAGAGACATGCTCTCGGCGGCCCTAGAGACATGTTATCTACCTTCTTCAGAAGTCGTTACTCCAATAACTACTCAGACTACCAACCTTTTTTTGTTCCGGCAAAGTCAAAGGCACGGCATATCGAGTAGTTGGGCTAAGAGACACGCTCTCCGCAGCCCTAGGGACAAGCTCTCTACTTCTTCAGGAGTTGTTACTCCAATATCTACTCTTACTACCAACCTTTCTTTGTTCCGGCAAAGTCAAAGGCACGACCTATCGAGTAGTTGGGATAAGAGACCTGCTCTCCACGGCCCTAGAGACAAGGTCTCTACTTCTTCAGGATTCATTACTCCAATAACTACTTCCAATACCAACCTTTCTTTGTTCCGGTAAAGTCAAAGGCACGGCCTATCGAGTAGTTGGGCAAAGAGACACGCTCTCCGCGGACCTAGAGACAAGCTCTCTATGTTTTCAGGAGTTGTTACTCCAATAGCTACTCCAACTACCAACCTTTCTTTGTTCCGGCAAAGTCAAAGGCACAACCTATCGAGTAGTTGGGCTAAGAGACATGCTCTCCGCGGCCCTAGAGACAAGGCCTCTACCTTCTTCAGGAGTCATTACTCCAATAAGTACTTCGAATACCAACCTTTATTTGTTCCGGCAAAGTCAAAGGCACAGCCTATCGAGTAGTTGGGCTAAGAGACACGCTCTCCGCGGCCCTAGAGACAAGTTCTCTACCTTCTTCAGGAGTCGTTACTCCAATAACTAATCCAACTACCAACCTTTCTTTGTTCCGGCAAACTCAAAGGCACGGCCTATCGAGTAGTTGGGCTAAGAGACACGCTCTGTGCGGCCCTAGAGACAAGCTCTCTACTTCTTCAGGGCTAAGAGACACGCTCTATGCGGCCCTAGAGGCAAGCTCTCTACTTCTTCATGAGTTGTTACTCCAATAACTACTCCGACTATCAATGTTTCTATGTTCCGGCAAAGACAAAGGCACGGCCTATCTAGTAGTTGGGCTAAGAGACATGCTCTCCGCAGCCCTAGAGACAAGGTCTCAAATTCATCAGGAGTTGTTAATCCAATAACTACTCCGACTACCAACCTTTCTTTGTTCTAGGCAAAGTCAAAGGCACGGCCTACGAGTAGTTGGGCTAAGAACATCCTCTC